>NC_042958.1:48575163-48792663 GCF_901001165.1 Salmo trutta
TCTGTTACTTAACCTCCAAGTACTCAGGCATGTTTGTTCCATTCCGCTCCTTTCATTTTTCTTATCAATACCAATTGGCAGCACTTCAAGTGAATCATCAACCATCCCGGAAAACATGCCCACATTGGCACGATGTGGGCCCAATGGCTGCGGACATTAAGCCGATGGGCCTTGGCTCCACATTGGTCCCAACGCATTGGCCCAGCGTGGAAAGCCCATATCTTGTGAGGGCAGCCCTCACTTTGTCTGAAATAATATTTTCCCAGCAAACATGCCCCGCATTAGCATGATGTCAACCCGACGTGGGCAAAAATAATGGCCCCATTTGGGCTGCCCACCCTATGCCAATTTATATGGTTTTATCTATTATTTAATATGAATTGATGTATTATTTATTTATTACAATTCAATGCATACATTTTAACATTTTCAAGCATTAAAGGTATTTGGTGAATGTGTCAGATTGTATCAGAATGACAACCAGGTTTTTACTACCATACATATATTTCTTACAAGACAAACTGTTTAGTTTCACACACGTCACACTTATTTAAGTATTTTTGAAAACTTCATCATTGGCACGGTACAAGATCAAACACTATTTGGGCATCACACAACAGAACACTTAAACTGCAACGATCTTCTCAGTAACGGTTGCACAGAAAGACCTGTGTGCAAACAATGCCCCAAATATTCTAATAAGTCCCTGCCTCTACATTGTGAGGTAGTAGGACTTGGGCTAGCCTGTGTTGGGCTGGTGTGGGCTAGCCTGTGTTGGGCTGGTGTGGGCTAGCCTGTGTTGGGCTGGTGTGGGCTAGCCTGTGTTGGGCTGGTGTGGGCTAGCCTGTGTTGGGCTGGTGTGGGCTAGCCTGTGTTGGGCTGGTGTGGGCTAGCCTGTGTTGGGCTGGTGAGGGCTAGCCTGTGTTGGGCTGGTGTGGGCTAGCCTGTGTTGGGTTGGTGAGGGCTAGCCTGTGTTGGGCTGGTGAGGGCTAGCCTGTGTTGGGCTGGTGAGGGCTAGCCTGTGTTGGGCTGGTGAGAGCTAGCCTGTGTTGGGCTGGTGAGGGCTAACCTGTGTTGGGTTGGTGTGGGCTAGCCTGTGTTGGGCTGGTGTGGGCTAGCCTGTGTTGGGCTGGTGTGGGCTAGCCTGTGTTGGGCTGGTGTGGGCTTAGTGTGAGCTAGCCCGTCGCTCCAGGATTCCGTGATTCTGCAACAGCAAACAGTTTTGCAAAATCAACAATTCCCTGCATATTAAGCGAGGCGAGGGCTTACAAATTTGACCAATCACCACACTATTTCCGCATAATAATATTATCATATAAAACTGACCGATCACCGCAGTACAAAAAGAGGGCTTGAAATTTCAACCAATCACCGCACATTCACCGCATTATATGATTCAATCAAGCCAAACGTCAACAAAACGTAATCCCTTTTCAGCACAATTTTGCGACATATTGGACAAAATCATTGCATATTGTCATGTGAAATGTCAGAATTGCTGCAGCAAAATCAAGCATACAAAATCCAGACGAAATCTTGGAGGGACTGGCTAGCCCGTGTCAGGCGAATATCCACATGGGGCCAATGGGGTCATGTTTGCTGGGATGTCACCCTAACGGCTATGAAAGGCTGACCGATTGATTTTCTCATGATAAATTCTATGAATATCATGGGATCTCTTGAGCACTGATTGATTATTTGTCTTAATTTTACTTAGTGGCATAATCAGCTCACAGTGGCACAATCAGCTCACATTGTCATAATCAGCTCTCTGTCACAATCAGCTGTCATTGTCACAATCAGCTCTCATTGTCACACAATGACACACCTGTGATCTCCAACATCTCTCTGTCACTGATTGCTGTAACACTTGTGTAAGGGCAAGATTCAATCAGATTTGAGCTGGCCGTCACCTACAAAGCTGTTGTTTTGGCGATCGGAGTTGAAACTGCGTTAGAGCTGTTAAATCCAGAAGTGGCTCCCAGCAATGAGGGGGTTCAATTAATCTGGGCACCCGTGTAGGTGTGATTTGCATTGGGTGAAAGTTGATTGCCTACCTGGCGTACCGACAGCGAAGTTGGCTCAAAACAAAAGTGACATAATTAAACATGTAGTAATTAGTAGGAGTCTGTTTTTCCATGCAAAAAATATTGCTTTTGATAAAAACGCTTTATCTGTCTTCCCAATGCAAACTACTTAGAAAATTCTAGTGATGTTACATTTAATGTCAGAGCTCTGAGGCATGCGTCAAAATCGCTAAGCAGTGTACTTCAAAGCAGCACGCAATGCCTGTATCACTTTATCAGAAACATGTGATCAATGACATCCAAAGATTTGTTTTGTTGAACAGCGACCTGATTGGTTTGGTATAAGGCAAAAAGGCTACGCTGCGCATGCGCTACAGGGTGTGGGACGTCATCTATAATCATTTGGTTGCTCTAAAATCTTTTGACCAGCAGGTGTCACTATTATACACTATTGAGCAATGCCTCGAGTAATGAACCTATATTCGACACAATTGGCTGGAAAACTTAATGCTTCAGGAAGCATCACCAGAACCTTTTAATATGAATTTTATGGAAAAGAGATGTATGTTTCTGGACGATGCACCATGCTAATTTGTTGACAATATGACCGCACGGCTGTTTGATTTGAGAATGGTGCTCCTCCCTCAACGCTTTCACCTGAAGACGTGAAGGGCCTTTGCCTGGTTCACCACAACTCAGCAAAATCGAATACGCCCATTATACCTATTGTGGACATTGCCATTGGCTGCACGGAGTCACATTTAGAAATTCTATTCAGCCGTGTTTACAAGTTCGAACACTGGAATGTAATCGACACCTTGATTAGGCTTATAGAAATCATCAGTATCTCGTTCTATGATTTTCATTTTGATGGCCATTATTTCTATATAACCTATAACCTCTCATTCTAAACGTCTAACGTGCTCCCGAGTGGCGCAGGCACTCGGCATTTTGCCAATTGGCATTTTGCCAATTGGACTGGGCACCATTACTACATGGAACCCTACTAATCCATCACGGCCGACGGAACCACACAAGGAGGCTCTGCACGAGGAGGCTACAACAGACTTCTTCCATCGCAACGTACCTCTAAAGCCCTTCTGCTAGCTTGCTAGCCCCGGCCCGCAAGCTGTCTGAATCGCCGTGTCTCCAGCCAGCTTAGCTACTCACTGGACCCCTATGATCACTCGGCTACGCATGCCTCTCCTTAATGTCAATATGCCTTGTCCATTGCTGTTCTGGTTAGTGATTATTGTCTTATTTCACTGTAGAGCCTCTTGCCCTGCTCAATATGCCTTAGCTAACCCTTCAGTTCCACCTCCCACACATGCAGTGACATCACCTGGTTTAAATTATGTTTCTAGAGACAATATCTCTCTCATCGTCACTCTATGCCTAGGTTTACCTCCACTGTATTCACATCCTACCAAACCTTTGTCTGTACATTATGCCTTGAATCTATTCTATCGCGCCCAGAATCCTGCTCCTTTTACTCTCTGTTCCGAACGTACTAGACGACCATTTCTTATAGCCTTTAGCCGTACCCTTATCCTACTCCTCCTCTGGTGATGTAGAGGTTAATCTAGGCCCAGCAGTGCCCAGCTCCACTCCCAATCCCCAAGCGCTCTCATTTGTTGACTTCTGTAACTGTAAAAGCCTTGATTTCATGCATGCTAACATTAGAAGCCTCCTCCCCAAGTTTGTTTTATTCACTGTCTTAGCACACTCTGCCAACCCAGATGTCCAAGCCGTGTCTGAATCCTGGCTTAGGAAGACCACCAAAAACCCTGAAATTTTCATCCCCAACTATAACATTTTCCGACAAGATAGAACTGCCAAAGGGGGCGGAGTGGCAATCTACTACAGAGATAGCCTGCAGAGTTCTGTCATACTATTCAGGTCTGTGCCCAAACAATTCGAGCTTCTACATCTAAAAATCCACCTTTCCAGAAACAAGTCTCTCACCGTTGCCGCTTGCTATAGACCTCCCTCTGCCTCTAGCTGTGCCATGGACACCATATGTGAATTGATTTCCCCCCATCTATCTTCAGAGCTCGTGCTGCTAGGTGACCTAAACTGGGACATGCTTAACACCCCGGCCATCCTACAACCTAAACTTGATGCCCTCAATCTCACACAAATGATCAATGAACCAACCAGGTACAACCCCAAATCCATCAACACAGGCACCCTCATAGATATCATTCTAACTAACTTGCCCTCCAAATACACCTCTGCTGTCTTCAACCACAATCTCAGCGATCACCTCATTGCCTGCATCCGTAATGGGTCTGCGGTCAAACGACCACCCCTCATCACTGTCAAACGCTCCCTAAAACAATTCAGCGAGCAGGCCTTTCTAATCGACCCGGCCTGGGATTCCTGGAAGGATATTGACCTCATCCCGTCAGTAGAGGATGCCTGGTTATTCTTTAAAAGTGCCTTCCTCACCATCTTAAATAAGCATGCCCCATTCAAAAAATGTAGAACAGATTGGTTCACTCCAGACCTGACTGCCCTTGACCAGCACAAAAACATCCTGTGGCGTACTGCATTAGCATCGAATAGCCCCCTTGATATGCAACTTTTCAGGGAAGTTAGGAACCAATATACACAAGCAGTTAGGAAAGCTAAGGCTAGCTTTTTCAAACAGAAATTTGCATCCTGTAGCACAAACTCAAAAATGTTCTGGGACACTGTAATGTCCATGGAGAATAAGAGCACCTCCTCCCAGCTGCCCACTGCACTGAGGCAAGGAAACACTGTCACCACCGATAAATCCACGATAATTGAGAATTTCAATAAGCATTTTTCTACGGCTGGCCATGCTTTCCACCTGGCTACCCCTACCCCGATCAACTGCCCTGCGACCCCCACAGCAACTCGCCCAAGCCTCCCCCATTTCTCCTTCACCCAAATCCAGATAGCTGATGTTCTGAAAGAGCTGCAAAATCTGGAACCCTGCAAATCAGCCGGGCTAGACAATCTGGACCATCTCTTTCTAAAATTATCTGCCAAAATTTTTGCAACCCCTATTACTAGCCTGTTCAACCTCTCTTTCCTATCGTCTGAGATCCCCAAAGATTGGAAAGCTGCCGCGGTCATCCCCCTCTTCAAAGGGGGAGATACTCTAGACCCAAACTGCTACAGACCTATATCTATCCTACCCTGCTTTTCTAAGGTCTTCGAAAGCCAAGTTAACAAACAGATCACCGACCATTTGGAATCTCACCGTTCCTTCTCCGCTATGCAATCTGGCTTCCGAGCTGGTCATGGGTGCACCTCAGCCATGCTCAAGGTCCTAAACGATATCATAACTGCCATCGATAAGAGACAATACTGTGCAGCCGTATTCATCAACCTGGCCAAGGCTTTCGACTCTGTCAATCACCACATTCTTATTGGCAGACTCGACAGCCTTGGTTTCTCAAATGACTGCCTCGCCTGGTTCACCAACTACTTCTCTGATTGAGTTCAGTGTGTCAAATCAGAGGGCCTGTTGTCCCAACCGCTGGCAGTCTCTATGGGGGTGCCACAGGGTTCAATTCTCAGGCCGACTCTCTTCTCTGTATACATCAATGATGTCGCTCTTGCGGCTGGTAATTCTCTGATCCACCTCTACGCAGACGAAACCATTCTGAATACTTCTGGCCCTTCTTTGGACACTGTGCTAACTAACCTCCAGACGAGCTTCAATGCCATACAACTCTCCTTCCGTGGCCTCCAACTGCTCTTAAATGCAAGTAAAACTAAATGCATGCTCTTCAACCGATCGCTGCCCACACCTGCCCGCCTGACCTAGAATATGTGGACAACTACAAATACCTAGGTGTCTGGTTAGACTCTAAACTCTCCTTCCAGACCCACATTAAGCATCTCCAATCAAAAATGACTTCTAGAATCAGCTTCCTATTTCGCTACAAAGCATCCTTCACTCATGCTGCCAAACATACCCTCGTAAAACTGAGTATCCTACCTATCCTCGACTTCGGTGATGTCATTTACAAAATAGCCTGCAACACTCTACTCAACAAATTGGATGCAGTCTATCACAGTGCCATCTGTTTTGTCACCAAAGCTCCATATACTACCCACCACTGCGACCTGTATGCTCTCGTTGGTTGGCCCTCGCTTCATACCCGTCGCCAAACCCACTGGCTACAGGTTATCTACAAGTCTCTGCTAGGTAAAGCCCCGCCTTATCTCATCTCACTGGTCACCAAAGCATTACCCACCCGCAGCACGCGCTCCAGCAGGTATATTTCACTGGTCACCCCCAAAGCCAATTCCTCCTTTGGCCACCTTTCCTTCCAGTTCTCTGCTGCCAATGGCTGGAACAAACTGCAAAAATCGCTGAAGCTGGAGACTCTTATCTCCCTCACTAACTTCAAGCACCAGCTGTCAGAGCAGCTCACAGATCATTGCACCTGTAAATAGCCTATCCAACTACCTCATCCCCATACTGTATTTATTTATTTTGCTCCTTTGCACCCCAGTATCTCTACTTGCCCATTCATCTTCTGCACATCTATCACTCCAGTGTTTATTTGCTATATTGTAATTACCTCGCCACTATGGCCTATTTATTGCCTTAACTCCCTTATCTTACCTCATTTTCACACACTGTATATATACATACTTTTTTTCTACTGTATTATTAACTGTATGTTTGTTTTACTCCATGTGTAACTCTGTGTTGTTGTATGTGTCGAACTGCTTTGCTTTATCTTGGCCAGGTCGCAATTGTAAATGAGAACTTGTTCTCAACTAGCCTACCTGGTTAAATAAAGGTGAAATAAAAATAAAAAAATAATGAGAGTGGGATGGGTGTGGCTTCGTGACAATGACCTCATGAGCAGCTGCTCACTGATAGGACTCCGGCACCACCAAAACACCTGCTATGCTGGCGTCGTCTATCCCCAGTTAACGCTTGATCTGATAGAATTTAGGCCTTCTTTCCATCACACCGACTGCGTCATTGCATTTTGGTACGCCAGAAATACATTTATTTCCAATGAAACGCTGCGTTTGCCTTGCAGCATTGCGTTACAGTTGCAGTGCGTTCTGTGTGGTGCACGTTGGATTTATCTAACGTATGCGTCAAACTGTATGCGTAGACGGCTTGACAGAAATGGTAGCAGAAGGTGAATGTTGAACTTTTGTTGTACACATATCCAGATGATGCTGCCTACTATTTTGCGCAACGAGGCGGTCGGTGTGTTCGAAGCATAACGCTTTCTTGATGACTTCAACACGTCAAAGCTCTACACACCGCTCTTCTGACTCCTCTGTTTTCTGATCAGCCACTGCTTGGTTACGTCCTCCTGTAGACACAGAGGCTTGAGTGAGTTTGCCTGTGTAATGTCTATCTAATCATGCAGATTCATTGATGAATAATGAATCAGTTAGTTTACATTAACAAATTAGTCATTTAGCAGACGCTGTTACCCAGAGCGACATACAATTACACACTACAAAATGAGGGTTTCTCAAGGGTTCTTTGGGAAGTTGATGGTTCTATGTGGAACCATACTGACCCAAAGAAGCACTTCAATGTTATTTGCAGTTCAAAAAAGGGTTCTTTCGTCTTTTAGTGATAATTAGAATGTTTTGGGGCGTGGTTTGTGCACAGCTCTTTTTGTGCAACCGTGAGTGAGCGTGTCCTTCCAGTTTATCTAATATGTTGTCTTATATTAGTTAATGACATGTATGTCTATGGCCAATGACAGAGTCATGTGAAAGACTCATGTACGGTCTTGTGCTAATTGAGAATGGTTGACTAAATCAATAGTTCTCAATTCTATCCTCAGTGACCCCCAGCTGTTCCAGAGCTAGAACACCTGATTCAACTTGTTAATAAACATAATAATAATTGATAATAATAATAATTGAACAATATAATATGTTTATTAAACCAGAATAAAAACCCTGTATGGTTCTACAACGAACCTTGAGAGGAAGGAAGGTTCTTTATAGAACCATTATTTGTAAAGGTTATATCAAGAACCATAAAAAAATGGTTCTATTTAGACCCAAAAAGTGTTGTAACCATAGCAGAACCCTTTTTGGTGCTATTTTTATTTTTTATGGTTCTTTATAGAACCTTAGGAAAGTGTTCTTTATAACAGCATACACGCTGCAAATTCAGTGCAAGTCGGAAAAGAAAAGTGTGAGTTCAAGAAAGGCAAAGGTGTTATTATTGTTTTGGTTCAGTCATAGAAACACACACACCTTGTCAGGGCTGTCTGCACTCAGCACCACCCACATGACCAGCTCCATGGCTGGGAGAAGGTTCGGCAGACGCCCCCTCCTCCACTGGAACTCCAGATCATCCAACATCATCAATACAGGCTCACCGGGCCAGATACTGGGCTGGAGGGGGAGGGAAGTCCATATGGTTATTACTTTATATATTAAGAAATGAAAACAGGGAAGTTGGAGGGAGTCTTCCATTACTGGTCCATATTGCAACATAATAAGTCCATCATATGCACACTAATGCAACACAGGAGACTGAAGAAGGAAAGATGAGGATGAGCTGCTCCTTAATCACAGAGGAGTCAGAGAGCGAGAGAGAGAGAGAGAGAGAGAGAGAGAGAGAGAGAGAGAGAGAGAGAGAGAGAGAGAGAGAGAGAGAGAGAGAGAGAGAGAGAGAGAGAGAGAGAGAGAGAGAGAGAGAGAGAGAGAGAGAGAGAGAGAGAGAGAGAGAGAGAGAGAGAGAGAGAGAGAGAGAGAGAGAGAGAGAGAGAGAGAGAGAGAGAGAGAGATAGAGAGAGAGGAGAGAGAGAGAGAGAGAGAGAGAGAGAGAGAGAGAGAGAGAGAGAGAGAGAGAGAGAGAGAGAGAGAGAGAGAGAGAGAGAGAGAGAGAGAGATATGAATATAGTAGGGTAGTAAACTCTTTAGTAATATTTTGGACACTTGGATTCTCTGCCTCTGACCTTATTACAGGGGCTGGGTCATTGGCTTACTAGTGCTCTTCCATGCCATCCCTAGGAGGGGTGCGTCATGTCTTGCCAGGCTTTTTTCGCTATACTCGACTTGAGTGGGTTGAGTCACTGACGTGATCGTCCTGTCCTGTTTTGCCGCCCCCTCAGACTCGTGCGGTGGAGGAGAGCTTCGTCGGCTATGCACATCCTTGTCTCAGGGTAGTAAGTTGGTGGTCTGTTGATATCCCTCTAGTGGTGTGGGGGCTGTGCTTTGGCAAAATGGGTGGGATTATAACTCCACCCGGCACAGTCAGAAGAGGACTGGCCACCCCTCAGAGCCTGGTTCCCTTCTAGGTTTCTTCCTAGGTTCCTGCCTTTCTAAGGAGTTTTTCCTAGCCACTGTGCTTCTACATCTGCATTGCTTGCTGTTTGGGGTTTTAGATTGGGGTTATGTATAGCACTTTGTGACATTGGCTGATGCAAAAAGGGCTTTATAAATACATTTGATTTGATTTGACTTGACTCTAGTGACCCAATCACTCCCATGTTCCTTACCTCCGGTCTGTTTCTGAGCTGGTGTGTCCAGTCCATGATGACCCGTTTTTGGGTTCCGATGTCATACTCTCCCCCTGTCTTCCAGTCCCTCTTCTCTGTCTGCATGCTCCTCAGCTGCACAATCAAAAGACAACAGTCCGTAAAGAGATCATGAAGTAAAAACTGCAATAACAAGTCTCATAGAGGTCTAATAATAGTTTATCAACAAAGAAAACAATGACAAAAGGCTTTTTAAAGTAAAACTATCAAATAGCTTTCAAACAACAGTGCTCACCTGGCCTCTCTTCTCTAGCACGGCAGCCCACTCCACTATGAAGTGTCTACACACACTGGGAGGCCAGTTGTCTTCACTTGTCCAGATGTGGGCTAGGACCTTCGACCTCTGAGAAGATAATAGTAGAGAGAGCGTGGTTATTTGCTTGTGTGTGTGTCTTTGAGGATGTGTGTGTGTGTGTCCTTGTGGATGTGTGTGTGTGTGTGTGTCTTTGTGGATGTGTGTGTGTGTCTTTGTGGATGTGTGTGTGTCTTTGTGGATGTGTGTGTGTCTTTGTGGATGTGTGTGTGTGTGTCTTTGTGTGTGTGTCTTTGTGTGTGTGTGTGTGTGTGTGTGTGTCTTTGTGTGTGTGTGTGTGTGTCTTTGTGTGTGTGTGTGTGTGTGTCTTTGTGTGTGTGTCTTTGTGTGTGTGTGTGTGTGTGTCTTTGTGTGTGTGTGTGTGTGTGTGTGTGTGTGTGTGTGTGTGTGTGTGTGTGTGTGTGTGTGTGTGTGTGTGTGTGTGTGTGTGTGTGTGTGTGTGTGTGTGTGTTGTGTGTGTGTGTGTGTGTGTGTGTGTGTGGGGGGGGGGGGTATTTGTGGATCTTTGTGGATGTGTGTACCTGGCACAGTCTGTTGAGATCCCTGGCCAGTTCCATTATGAACAGCTGACTCTCCACTAAAGGTTCTTTCTTCTCATCCGTCCCTTTCTTACGAGACTCCTAGAACAGAGGGAGCAATGGATGAGAGAGACAAGGAGAGGGAAGGGTGAAGGGAAAATGACATTCATCAATCATGCAGCACTGCTACACAGATAAAGCACAGATGGGAAATGAACCAATCCTTTGTTTCTCTTGAGTACATCTTGACAAGGACAGACATCAGTGCTATTAAGGGTTGTCTGAGAGTTGATAGGTGTCCAAGGGTCCTACCTTGAGGCGGATCTTGATTTTCTGGGCCGGCTCAATGAAGAACTGGAGGCACTCCTTCATCATCTTGGCAGCTGGGGGGGAGAGAAAGGCCCTCTGGCACAGACATACATAGCTTCAGTACTCTGGCACAGTGATACACAGCATCAATATTCTGGCACAGTGATCCACAGCATCAATATTCTGGCACAGTGATACACAGGTTCAATATTCTGGCACAGACATACACAGCTTCAATATTCTGGCACAGTGATCCACAGCATCAATACTCTGGCACAGAGATACACAGCTTCAATATTCTGGCACAGTGATCCACAGCATCAATACTCTGGCACAGAGATACACAGCTTCAATATTCTGGCACAGTGATCCACAGCATCAATACTAAGGCACAGAGATACACAGCTTCAATATTCTGGCACAGTGATCCACAGCATCAATACTCTGGCACAGAGATACACAGCTTCAATATTCTGGCACAGTGATCCACAGCATCAATACTCTGGCACAGACATACACAGCTTCAATATTCTGGCACAGTGATCCACAGCATCAATACTCTGGCACAGTGATACACAGCATCAATATTCTGGCACAGACATACACAGCTTCAATATTCTGGCACAGTGATCGACAGCATCAATACTCTGGCACAGACATACACAGCTTCAATATTCTGGCACAGTGATCCACAGGTTCAATACTCTGGCACAGACATACACAGCATCAATATTCTGGCACAGACATACACAGCTTCAATATTCTGGCACAGTGATCGACAGCATCAATACGCTGGCACAGAGATACACAGCTTCAATATTCTGGCACAGTGATCCACAGCATCAATACTCTGGCACAGAGATACACAGCTTCAATATTCTGGCACAGTGATCCACAGCATCAATACTCTGGCACAGAGATACACAGCTTCAATATTCTGGCACAGTGATCCACAGCATCAATACTCTGGCACAGAGATACACAGCTTCAATATTCTGGCACAGTGATCCACAGCATCAATACTCTGGCACAGTGATACACAGCATCAATATTCTGGCACAGACATACACAGCTTCAATATTCTGGCACAGTGATCGACAGCATCAATACTCTGTCACAGACATACACAGCTTCAATATTCTGGCACAGTGATCCACAGATTCAATACTCTGGCACAGACATACACAGCATCAATATTCTGGCACAGACATACACAGCTTCAATATTCTGGCACAGTGATCGACAGCATCAATACGCTGGCACAGAGATACACATCTTCAATATTCTGGCACAGTGATCCACAGATTCAATACTCTGGCACAGACATACACAGCATCAATACTCTGTCACAGAGATACACAGCTTTATTATTTGCTGGCACTCATTCTATCAGTGTTGAGCCTGAATTATAGCTGACTGGGCTCCAATGGCAGCTCAAATCAATGAGAAGGCAGAATACGTAAATGTGTGTGTGTGTGTGTGTGTGTGTGTGTGTGTGTGTGTGTGTGTGTGTGTGTGTGTGTGTGTGTGTGTGTGTGTGTGTGTGTGTGTGTGTGTGTGTGTGTGTGTGTGTGTGTGTGTGTGTGTGTGTGTGTGTGTGTGTGTGTGTGTGTGTGTGTGTGTGTACTGCACAACTTCTAAATCACTACATTGCAGTAGAGGTCCTCTGTGGGCTCATTAGGACGGCCTCACCTAAAACTGGCCTGGCTTGACACAGAGAGAGAGAGAAAGATACAGAGAGAGAGAGAGAGAGCAGGGGTGTGAGAGAGACGAAAACTGCAGAGTAATATGTTTTCAGGATGTGTGTGTGTGTGGGTCGATGCATCTTAATTATGGCCTTGGTGTCAGGCAGATATCCCAAGGAGATGTGAAGCTGCAGCTGAGAGTGTTTTCACAGCCCACAGAACGACCGTGTTGAATCAGCAGCACCCCCTTTTCCTGCACCCTGCAGCTAGTTTGATGACTTAGAGGGATTTGCTGAACCTTTTCTGATGAAGGCAATAGCCGGAAAGAGCCAAATATGATCATTAACTTTCCAAGGAGAACACAGTAGAATGCCCATGCTGCTGGGTGTTTGGAAATGATGGCAAACAATGGATTTTCACGGCTACACTCTAAAACATTTCCTGTAAAATGTACTGGCAGTAATTGACCAGTAAGTTACTGTAATTTATTTTACAGTACAGCTACTGTAATCCATTTTACAGTACCAAAAATGTTAGTGTAATCTCATTTACAGTATATTACTGGAATGACCCACGCAGCGGCATATTACCCAGTGTTCTTTGCAAGTTTTCATTTTTACATTTAGGTAATTTAGCGGGCACTCTTGTCCTCAGCAACTTACAGTCAGTCCATTCAACCAAGGTTGATAAAAAAAACGTGTCATAGCAAGTAAAATGTTACTGAAAATGTTATTGTAGTTAGGGATACATTAGTCTTCAAAATAATTGTAATTACAACAAGATATCTTATGATAAATCTCTGACCATCCTTGGTTAGTGCCAATCCAATACTGAGATATTCACGGTACTTTGATGTGACTATTAAACTGTAAGAACATTATTTCTACAGTATTTTACTGTAATTACAAAGGATTAGAGCAAGCAGGTTAATTAATAGTAGGTGTTTTATATCACATGCACTTCTAGAGGCCTAAATAAAGGCTTTTAAACTGGATGTGATTACAGGACGAAACAGATCAAATGGACAGGGGTAAATATTCAACAATGTAAATGGTTTAAAGGTCCTCAACAGTCATTCTGAAAGTACTTTTTCTGTCATGGCTAACTACCAGGAAGTTTGAAAAGACAGGCTGAGTGGGTGGGGACCTTATATTCATGAGCTTGACTTGACTGACAGCTCTTTGAAACACCTCTATCAAGCAACATGGATGCAGTGAGCAGGGTTGCAGTAAAATCAACTCAAGCAAATTTGGTGATACACAAAGCAACTCAAACAACATTTAAATTACATCAATGATATAAAAAAAGTATACATCTCCTGTTTGGCATGTCTGTTGTGATGTGGTTCACCACAGCACTGACGGATGTGTTGACTTGACAACTGCGTCTGAGTTTTGAACTACCATTCCCCCCGTTTTGTTCCATGCTGGCTGAAGACCAAGCTAACCAGTAACTAGCTAAAACCAGACACAGATTGCATGATGGCGCTGCCGGAGATGGCAGCATCGCGACTACCTCTTAGGAAACTCTGCAGTATTTTGTTTGTTTATGTACTATTTTTTACATAATTAGCTCAGGAATTGTTTTGTGTCATTACATACCGCCGGGAAGAACTATTGGATATTAGAGCGGCGGTAACTCACCAGAACTTCCAGCATTACGACTTCCCTGGAGCAGATCCTTTGTTTTCTCCCCCCAGATCAATTGAACTTATTTCAGAGGCTGACCCAAAACAACACCGGTGAAGGAGAGGTACTCGGTGCGGTCTTCTGGTCCAACTTAGGAAGCGTGCACACCACCCACTGCTCCCGAGTATTTTACTCGCTAATGTCCAATCTCTGGATAATAAAGTTGATGAGCTCAAGGCGACAGTTGCTTTTCAGTGAGACACCAGGGATTGTAACATACTCTGCTTCACGGAAACATGGCTCTCTCTAAATATACTGTCTGACTCTGTAAAGTCAGTTGGGTTCTCAGTACATCGCGCCGACAGGAACAAACATCTCTCCGGGAAGCAGAAGGGTGGAGGTATATGTTTTATGATTAACAACTTATGGTGTAACTGTGATAACATACAGGAACTCAAGTCCTTCTGTTCACCCGACCTAGAATATCTCACAATCAAATGCCGACCGTACTAACTCCAGAGATAATTTTTCGTCAATAATAGCCACAGCGGTCTACATCCCCCCTCAAGCTGATACCACGACGGCCCTCAAAGAACTTCACTGGACTTTATGCAAACTGGAAACCACATATCCTGAGGCTACATTTATTGTAGCTGGGTATTTTAAGAACGCAAATTTGAGGAAAAGGCTCACGAAATTCTATCAACATATTGATTGTTGTACTCGCACTGCTAAAACTCTTGACCATTGTTATACTACCTTCCAGAATACATATAAGGCCCTCCCCTGCCCTCCATTCTGCAAATCGGACCACAATTCCATCTTGCTCCTCCCCTCCTATAGGCAGAAACTCAAACAGGAAGCATCCGTGGACTATTCAACGCTGGTCTGATAAATCGGAATCCACGCTTCAAGATTGTTTTGATCACGCGGACTGGGACATGTTCAGAGTAGCTTCAGAAAATAATATCGACACATATACCGATTCGGTGAATGATGTTGTAAACACTGTGACTATTAAAACCTACCTCAGTCAGAAACCGTGGATAGATGGGAGCATTCGCGCAAAACTGAAAGCGCGGACCACCGCATTTAACCAGTGCAAAAAGACTGGGAATATGGAAGAATACAAACAGTGTAGTTATTCCCTCCGCAAAGCAATCAAGCAGGCTAAACGTCGGTATAGGGAAAAAGTTGAGTCCCAGTTCAACGGCTCAGACACAAGACGAATGTGGCAGGGTCTACTGACAAATCACAGATTATAAAAGGAAAACCAGCCACATCCCAGACACCGACGTCTTGCTTCCCAGACAGGCTGAACACATTCTTTGCTCGTTTTGAGGATAATACACACATTTTCTATGGGATTGAGGTCAGGGCTTTGTGATGGCTGCTCCAATACCTTGACTTTTTTGTCCTTAAGCCATTTTGCCACAACTTTGGAAGTATGCTTGGGGTCATTGTTCATTTGGAAGACCCATTTTCAACCAAGCTTCAACGTCCTGACTGATGTCTTGAGATGTTGCTTCAATATATCCACATAATTTTCTTTCCTCGTGATGCCATCTATTTTGTGAAGTGCACCAGTCCCTCCTGCAGCAAAGCACCCCCACAAAATGATGCTGCCACCCACGGTTGGGATGGTTTTCTTCGGCTTGCAAGCCTCCCCCGTTTTCCTCCAAACATAACGATGGTCATTATGGCCAAACAGTTCTATTTTTGTTTCATGAGACCAGAGGACATTTCCCCCATAAAGTACCATCATGTCCCCATGTGAAGTTGCAAACCATAGTCTGGCTTTTTTATGGCGGTTTTGGAGCAGTGGCTTCTTCCTTGCTGAGCGGCCTTTCAGGTTATGTAGATATAGGACTTGTTTTACTGTGGATATAGATACTTTTGTACCTGTTTCCTCCAGCATCTTCACAAGGTCCTTTGCTGTTGTTCTGGGATTGATTTGCATTTTTGCACCAAAGTACGCTCATCTCTAGGACACATAACGCGTCTCCTTCCTGAGCGGTATGACGGCTGTATGGTCCCATGGTGTTTATACTTGTGTACTATTGTTTGTACAGATGAACGTGGTACCTTCAGGCATTTGGAAATTGCTCCCAAGGATGAACTAGACTTGTGGAGGTCTACAATTTTTTTCTGAGGTCTTGGCTGATTTCTTTTGATTTTCCCATGATGTCAAGCAAAGAGGCACTGAGATTGAAGGTAGGCCTTGAAATACATCCACAGGTACACCTCCAATTGACTCAAATTATGTCAATTAGCCTATCAGAAGCTTCTAAAGCCATTACATAATTTTCTGGAATTTTCCAAGCTGTTTAAAGGCACAGTCAACTTAGTGTATGTAAACTTCTGACCCACTGGAATTGTGATACAGTAAATTATAAGTGAAATATTCTGTCTGTCAACAATTGTTTTGAAAAATTACTTGTGTCATGCAAAAAGTAGATGTCCTAACCGACTTGCTAAAACTATAGTTTGTTAACAAGAAATTTGTGGAGTGGTTGAAAAACGAGTTTTAATGACTCCAACCTAAGTGTATGCATTCGTAGTCACGGGCGCAACAAATTTAGCTTCTTACAAGGAACGCCTTAAAATATGTTAAATATGTTCCCCATTCACCACATTTTCCCACAATGCACCATAATTAATACTGTAAAACACATTTACGGTATTTTACTGTTGAAATTACAGAAAGGTCTTAAAGTGTGCTGTAAAATATTGCACTGGTCATCCCCAAAGCCAACACTTACTTCGGCTGCCTTTCCTTCCAGTTCTCTGCTGCCAATGACTGGAAACGAATCTCTGAAGCTGGAGTCTTATATCTCCCTCTCTAACTTTAAGCATCAGCTGTCTGAGCAGCTTACTGATCACAGTACCTGTACATAGCCAATCTGTAAATAGCCCACCCAACTACCTCATCCCCATATTATTACTTACCCTCTTGCTCTTTTGCACCCCAGTATCTCTACTTGCACATCATCATCTGCACATCTATCACTCCAGTATTAATGCTAAATTGTAATTATCTTCGCCTCTAGGGCCTATTTATTGCCTACCTCCCTACTCTTTTATATTTGCACACACTGTACATAGATTTTCTTGATTGTACGTTTGTTTATGTGTAATTCTGTGTTGTTGTTTTTGTCGCACTGCTTTGCTTTCTCTTGGCCAGGTCACAGTTGTAAATGAGAACTTGTTCTCAACTGCCCTACCTGGTTAAATAAAGGTGAAATCAAAAAAATGAACAGTGTTTTACTGTGCATTCTACAGTAATCTACTTTAGTCAGTTTATACAGTTGATTAATACAGATTACAAAAACAGCTGACAGTGTAGTTGGCTGTTGGGGCACTATGACATCACTTTACAATAATCCCTTGAAAGGATTTTTGACCTTTTGCCTGTCCACAACCATTCTCTTGCCTACCCCTTTTGGATTGTTAATAAATATCAAAGACTCAAACCCTCTGCCTCCCGTGTCTGCATCTGGGTCTCGCCTGGTGCCCTTATTACATTTCAACATTGTTTTATGTATTTGACAATTTGTCACTTTAACCCACCTTGGCAGGCACTTTTGGGCACAATGCTCATTCCTCTAGCAGTAACTGGAGCTAGCGCTTTAATCATTGCAGGCTGCTGCATTAGCCTCTGTCATTAAGAACGGGAGGTATACCCTTGATGGTGGGAATGGCTTGTCTCGTTATTTATTGTACGTCAATTTATCCGCTGGTTTTTATATCCATTCATCCTGATCCATTCCACCGCATAGCACAACAAACTGCTTAATACTATTTTAGAAATATACTTTTCTTTCTTCAAACATGCATACAACATTATGTAAAAGTATCATAAAGTCTAAAAATGTTGATTTACCCACAATCCTCTAAAAACAGAGCCATGTGCCACTATTAAATATTAATAACTGGCAAAAAAACAAGTTATTCATATTTAATAGTGGCACGTGGCTCTGCAAAAAACGTCATAATTCTATATCAGTACAACACAAATAAATCAAGAAGAAATATGTCTGACTACTACTTTATTATTTTAAACAAAGACGTAAAACATAATTAGAATCATGTAAGAACCGCTTATTTAATACACGTTAGATCGACTTTATAATATGAATCATAACTTGCAAAAACTCAACTTTAGATTAGCCGAACACAAATATATAGTTATATTTACTCAATAACCTAATATTTGTTAACAGTACTCAACAACATTAAATTATAAATCTTATTGAAATCTGAGTTAGTACCACTTATGATTTGAGTTCTACTGACTGTCCGATATGTTTGAGTAGCCACTACTCAATTTCTCTAATGAGTTAGACAGTTATTTTCCATGCATAACATCACATGGATTCGCAATAGGCTGTAATTATGTAGCCTATACAATGACACATTTTCACATTTCAAGACAACTGTTTTCGGGTGGTTTATTGCGCCCAAACACGAATACATTCTTCACATAAAATGGTGCATCTCCACTAATGTAAAACAGCAGAGCAGGAATCAACCCCTCCCCATGAGTTCCCGGAGACACAAGTTAACACGATTTCACTTTCGGGTGGTTTATTGAGCCCAAACATGAATAAATTAATTACATAAGTTGGTGCATCTCCACTAATGTGGCTACTCAAACATATCGGACAGTCAGCAGATGACAACCGCTCCTCCTGAGCGCACAGAATAAACACAAGTAAACACAATTTAACTTTGAGTGCGCAGTATACAGAATGCATAGGAATTAGGAAAACCTTTAAGATCAATAGCCACATTGAATGCAGCAGAAAGACTTACCTTGGGAATCCACGGGGAAAATAATAGCTAGTCCACTATTTTGATCAGAAACCCACGTTTTTTTTCTCCTTAGGTGTGACTAACTAGCCTACTATACACCTCACTATCTCTTATACATACATGCGACCAGGCTCCATCTACTGCAACTGGATTGAGTCACTGAGCACCCCGTTGTCCGAATCAAAGTTCGGACGTTTCCGACAAGTTGACGAATAGCCTGAGGAAACGGTTGGACGTCTCATGCGTTAAAATCATGCACTTTTTTTTTTATTCCAAAAGAGGTCGCCAGAGTATTGCATCTCATTTATAGCGCGTCATATAATTTGAGACCACGATTAAATTACACAAACGATGTAGCAGTTGTGTGCAAAGTGAACCAGGCTATTCTGAAACAGAGTAGGCTAGCTACTATGTTTTAGAGTTGAAATGTATGAATTGCAGCACTGACATTTCCAGTCTAACCTCCCTAAAATGTGTAGCCTATTTGGACATGGATATGAAGTTTACCTCTAACAACCCAAAGGAAAATGTGTCTCGGGAGTTTTAGACATGCGGAAGTGTGTGGGGGCTATGACGCACTGTTAAATGACGGACGGCTCTGTGCTTCCAGCTGTGCTGGGAAATAATTATTCATCCGAAAGATCCGCTGCTCGGGACCCTTTTGGATACCCGGCGAATGAACAGTGGGTGAAGATTATGTTATGTTCGTTTGGGGACGCACAGTCGGGAATAGGCTGAGCGAGAGCTGATAGTATCTACAAGATAGATACATTTACTCAGGCTTTAGTAGCCATAATCATTTGACATACACTTGTCTTGGACGGTTCAGGTTACACTGATGTGCTGCACTAGGCTAAATATCACTAAGGATTCAACAACCCTCACAAAAAAAAGAGTGCAGTTTTTAAACTGTAGTTAAAGTGCAGTAACTGCAGTCAACTTTGGTATTTTGGACGCTGTAACTGCAGAAATGATACTCCAAAATATATACTCCACTGTAACTGCAGTTACACTGAAACATTACTAAAGTAAAAACGGTTATTTTGGACGCAGTATTTGTGCTCTGACTGCAATCTTTTTTCTTAAGGGGGACCATAGGACAAATACATTATTCTGCCACACTTATGAATACTCAAGGAGAAAAAGGTGTAGATTCACTCGCAGAGCGAGGTTGGTGTTAATCGTGGTCACAGGCAGGCAATGGTCATACACAGGTAGACAAACAGGCAGGTGAATCAAAACTAGACTGAAGGCTATAACTGGTTCTCACAAAGGAAAAGACTTAGTAGAGTCAAAACGAACAATACCTCACAAAGACACAAACAGAATGAACTGAACTAAATAAGGAGCAGATGAGACCAGGTGAGTAACTAACACTGGTGAAATCAATGAACAAAAAGGAAAGACATTTCAAGAACACAAAGAAACAGGCTACGTTCAAGAACGAAAAAGAACACAAGGTTGACTAAGAAAATAAATACAGGACCTTACAGCCACAGTGTCTTTGAAATGACGGCTATTGTCAGTGAAACATTATCTCAGAAGGATCCACTGTATTAAATATTTTGAAGCATCACTTTCAGCTTTTACTTTTGCAACCTCTAAGCATCCTAACTGTATGCCTCTTTTCACCTCTATTCGATTCTATTCTATCACTCAATCACCTGACACAATCTAGTGCAAAAATACAAATAAACAAAGGGAGGGGATGTTTTCAGGTTGCCGAGTGGGTGAAGGTTATGTTATGTTCTTTTGGGGACCCAAATGTGTGGGAAAGGTTCCTTCGTCAAGTACCATCAGCAATAAGAGATGCCACCCACATGACTGCCATATTTTGTCCATGTATTGGGCACATATCATAAGTCTATGGTCTTTTATTGTATCCGTCTAATATGATTCAAACATTGTGCACATATCTACCCAATGTGGCACGTGTAATGTGTGCGCACCCTTATATTGTATTGTGTGTGCATATGTGCTCATCCAATATGCATCCTGAACCTTCAGACAGAGAAGGGGACCGTAACAGACGTCAACAATCACCTCTCCTCCTGCTGTGAACTAACTGATTCTTAGAAAGGGCCGGGCGCCTGCAAGCTGACTTCAGGTCGCCAGTTGGACGGTGTTTCCTCTGACATATTGTTGAGGCTGGCTTTCGGGTCAATCGAGCAGTGTGGCTTGGCAGGGACGTTTTTCAGAGGACGCATGTCCCATCGCTGCAACTCCCCCACGGACTCGGGAGAGATCGAGAACCACGTGTCCTTCGAAACACGACCCTGCCAAGCCACACTGCTCGCTTAACCCGGAAGCCAGCCGCACCAATGTGTTGGAAAAAACATCATCCAACGTCAGCTTGCAGACGCCCGGCCCGCCACAAGGAGTCACTAGAGCGTGATGGGACAAGGAAATCCTGGTCGGCCAAACCCTCCCCTAACCCGGATGACGCTGGGCCAATTGTATGCCGCCTCATGGGTCTCCCGGTCACGGCCGGCTGTGACAAAGCCTGGGATCGAACCCTGGGCTGTAGTGACGCCTCAAGCACTGCGATGCAGTGCCTTAGACCGCTGCGCCACTCAGGAGGCCCTAGCCTGCAGACATTCTAACTAGTTTGTGTGTCTCCCTTGGAATCAGTCCTTGGTCTGGTACAGGGACTACTGGCAATGTTTCAAGCAACTCCTTCAGCACGACACCTGCGGCAGTTAAACTACCAACAGCACATTTAGAGATTGTAGAAAATAACACTACTAACCCCTCTGTCTTGTGTCCCTCCCTGGTGTGTGTGTGAGGGAGAGAAAGAGGTGTGTGTGCGCGTCCATGCGTGTGTGACCAATATCATGTTGGTAAAATGCAGAAAACACCTGTGTTGTGTGGCTGGCAGTTGAACAGCCCTAAGCCTGCAGGAAGCTGTTGACATCTTCAGGGACCAAGACGATATCTCCTCAGGCTAGCCCTCAAACACCTGGTACACACACATAGTACTAGAGGCCTGTTCTGTCACTCATATTGGCTCTAATGCATTGTTGCTACATTACAATTTTGATTTATTTTATGTTAGGTAATTTGACTACATTCCATCTTTGGATATATAATTTACTTGTTTTACCCGTTTCTATTTTCCAGCCATTCAACCCAGCTTTATCGCTTCCTGGGAATTTGTGGGTGAGGCTTTTCTTCTCCCTGATTGTTTTGTTTCCACTAAAAGGTTGGTGTTAGCAATTGGTGTTCGTGTGAGGAAATAATTTATCACATTCAGCTTGTCGAGTGTCCAACAATCAGTCATATCCTTCCATGTCCCTGCAGAAATGGACATAAACTCTTTCCTTCCCTCTGATTAATGCAGTTGGAAAGCATGAGTATCATCTGCTTAGACTGTTGGCATAAAACAAAATGTTGGCATGTAAGATTGTAATGTTTAAGACAGTTCTCAAAACGTCACTCACGTCACCAAAAACCAGAACCAGAGATTTTTTTTTGTCTGCCTTAAGTATTTCCAAAGTTTGAAAAATTACTGTTGCTTCTACATTATGATTAAGTAACTTGTCCTCTCCCCCATACATGTGGATTCAGGTGGGATGATTAAGGGCATAGTGCGACATACACCAATAGTAACATGTTCTCTTAACTCAAGTACCAATTTCTACTCAACATCTGAGACAGCGTGTTTGCAGAGGGGCGTTGGTTATATACCTAGAGAGCTACTCTAGTGGTGCCAACATTTGACTGTAGGATGTTAGCAAATATTAAATGTTCACACTTCATCTATGGAAAAGATCCTCGTCTCCCCTTTCAGATTGCGTCATCTGGATCTGTTGGGGCGGTATGCGAATTTGATTGAGTCTAGGGTTTCCGGGCTGTTGTGCGCCACAACCAGCCTTTCAAAGCTGCTGACCTGAGTGTTGAGCAGTAGTCATTTAGGCAAGTTACCGTCGTTATCTTGGGCAGCGATGATTGATCATGAGCCGGCACAAGTCTGTTCCCATTGTCGGAAAGCAGATTTGAGTGTTCGAGTTGGTTTGAGACACCCCAAAAACATGACAGGATTCTGCCATGTGGTGCTCAGAGCTAGCATGAAGTCAAACTGCATTGTTGCGCACAATGACCATTTCATATCTATGGTTTTTTAGTTCCTGGTGCATTGAGATCAAGAAAATGTAATTTTAGGCACACTTGAAGCCTGGTTCCCCCTCCCTCTACATTTTAAGCTCAGTGGTTCATATGACAAACTCGATGCATGAAGTTTAAATGTTAAGAACTTAACTTCCTGTATTGATGTCAACCCACAGATTAGCAATGTGTCTTCCAAGTATTGCTGTAATAGAGTTAACATGAAGTAACTAAAGGACTTCACTGTTAAAGCACTTAGTGGATAATGAAAACCAAAGCAGCATGTACTTGTAAAGACATTTAATAGAAAGACAATGTGACAATCATAAATATTAAATGTAGCTGCCAAGGTTTGTTGCATGTTTGAAAAATAACATTGTAAAAAACAGTCCAGAATATACAGAGTCTTGGTCATGCTCCTGGCCATCCCTGACATTGTCAGGAGGAGTAACTGTGCATAGACAATCCCCCTGACACCATTATGGAGTGCTAGGAGTGAACTGTTGTGCAAGACATGCTGGCAGACTGCTGAGACAAAGGGTGGAAATAGATGAGACCCTGACACACCACCTCGGAAGCTGACGTAAAGAGCCGACGCGTTCTTTCACCTCATAAACCCACCCCCCCAACCACAAAGGCGCCGTCATCTAGAGTATGTATTACTGTCACCCTAAATGACCCAGTTAACATGTGAAGAGGCCACCTGACTGAAGTCAACACGGTGACAGTCATGTAACACTTTCTATCCTCTAAGATAAAAACAAGCCTCATTTGCAATTGAAGGCAAGCTGATCATCCTATCTGCACACTAACCATATCTGATCGTTACCTCATTCTAAAATACATTACAAAAGGAAAAACCCAAGAAATAACATTTAAAAAAAATTCACAAAATGGTTAAGTGAGATAAATAGGATTGTGTGTCTCGAGCAGGAGGTTGAGTACCATTTAGGCTCTCTCTCCTCTTATCCTGCGGGCCAGCTGGATGTCTTTGGGCATGATGGTGACACGCTTGGCGTGGATGGCGCACAGGTTGGTATCCTCAAACAGACCCACCAGGTATGCTTCGCTGGCCTCCTGGTGGAGAGAAGAGAAAAGTGGGGACAAGTCATGGGATTAATAAAATATAGAGTCCCTGTTCACTCCAGCAATTAGCCTTCAGTCTATAGTGTGGCTCCAGCAGTCTGGGGATTTTACCTGAAGGGCGCCAATGGCAGCACTCTGGAAACGCAGGTCCGTCTTGAAGTCCTGGGCAATTTCTCTCACCAGGCGCTGGAAGGGCAGCTTGCGGATCAGCAGCTCAGTAGACTTCTGGTAACGACGGATCTCCCTCAGAGCCACTGTTCCTGGCCTGGGAAACAGTAAAACGTTAGCATGAATACTTACATCATAAACAGACCTGTTAGTGACCCACTTCCTTCAGGTTACATCTATATGTAAACAAACATGTTGGGAAAACAGGTTGAACTGCTCTAAGTACCTGTAACGATGGGGCTTCTTCACTCCTCCGGTGGATGGCGCACTTTTCCTGGCCGCCTTTGTGGCAAGCTGCTTCCTTGGCGCCTTTCCTCCGGTGGACTTACGGGCGGTCTGCTTGGTACGAGCCATTTCTCACTAGGAAAATATATTTAAGTCAGTCCGAAAATGATTTGAAATGCCTTCAAAGTGAGACATTACATTTTCTATCGCGGTCGATGGGAAAAGGCGGCTAAAAATGAAGCAACATTTTTTTCTACAAAAGCAGAAACGCTTAAATGTTGCAGACAATTTATCCCACATCACTTTTGATTGTTAAACAATAGTTGCAATAACTGAAACAATTTAGCGTCATTATAACAATCGTTACCATTTCAACGTTACCCTCCCCCACAGCTAACGTAAATGCACCGCTGGGAGGCGCTTCGTCGGTTCCAGTCGCGCTCGATTATGAACGCCACCCCGCCTTCCAGCTTGCTGCCTCGGCCCAGTTGCCAACATAGCATAAATTGCACTGCAGTCTTTGTTCGTTTGAGCGGGCACGAACAGCATACATCGAAAGAATAAAACTTCTCGTGAACGTTGTGCTAACTATAGTTTGTCCACTTGTACTTAAGCATCGTGGATGAGAAAAGCCCAATCAGAACGCAATAAAAAAAAAAAATTCGAAAGGAGAAAGCAACTGACATTAGCTACAACTTCTGACCGACGACTGACCTAGCGTTAGCACTATGGCTAACGTTAGCTAGAAACAGCCATCGAAACCCCACGCTGTTTGAATCGCTGCATTGAGTCACAGCTAGACAGTCAAGGTAAAGTGAAGACTGCTAATTAACATGGCGAATAGGTGGCATAATACAGCTAGGCTACACATGTCGGTAGAGGTATTTAGTTAGTTACCGTTAGCAGGCAGCCATATCACACATCTCGGTTGGGATTTCTATTGTTCTACCTCTATTTAACCGGTACAGACAAACTCCTTTGGGAGGTCAACCGATTACTATTTCAACTCTTTCTGAATGGAAAGACCACTTTCAAAAAAAGCAAAAGTTACTCACCGTATGGTAACTGTTGGATTATTCCAAAACTTTAACAGGTAGACCAGCAGACCGTACTCCTCTTCTTTGAGACACACAACGCGATTAATGGAAAACGGTGATGAATCAATTTTTATACTTTCTCATGACGTCAACTAACCGATTTCTAAAGCCGGTTGGTTGAGAACGAGAAACTCGTAAGACCATTGGTTAAAAATCCATCAAAGTGGCTCACTCATTGGTTAACAAAATCAAACATCCCATTGGTTATTTTCTGTCCTCTGTATCCAATCAGAGCGACCGAAATATTATCGCAAAATACTTGGGTTGAAAATATTGCAGAAAATATATAAACATTGTTGTTTCAACAAAATGTTCTTCAGAAACATGTTCTCAACATGTTCTAACAATTATGTGACTTGAAGGACATCCTAGTTAGAGTGCAATGATTGTTTTTCCATGGTATCATGATCATATTGCTCGTGAATGACCAGGATTGTTGTTTTATCAATTAGATTAGCTTGTATTATCAATTCGGTTATAAGACTAAACGTGCAATTCAATTGGAATACACAGTATCAGACAGTGAGTGTCGATATGGTCATGGCTGTCTGAGTAGATCATGAATGCTGTCTGGCCGAGAAGACATGACTGCAATAAAATATATTTTTTCCCCCCTCGACCTTCGAACGACATTTGTACAGTCATTTCTCCCAAATATAATTTTCACTTGGATGTCTGTATGTTGTTCACAACATTGTGGTTTTCTGTTCTCAAATTCTCTGTTTAGAAATGTTATTTTAAGGATGTTTTGTAACAGTTTATGACCACACACAGGAAAAGCCTGTAATGTTATTTTTGTTTCCACAGAGCAGCACACATTTCGTATGTTTGGATCAAAAGTACAGCGTAATGTATGCTCCATAGAATAAAGACACTTGTTTTATATTAAAATTATATTTCTGACTACTCCACACACTGCAGTTTCAAAGCAAAGGGGACAAGACACTATGGAACTACATATTCCACAGCTCTTCGCAAACCCCATCATTTGACTGTCAAAGATCTGTATAACTAAGATCACAGCCTTTCGTTTCCAATGGGAACAAATTAGTCATAGTCGGCAGAACAAGCAATCAGGCCAGTAACTCAATTTGCCCTTGCACTCCTAAACGCTTCTTTTTTTTTTTTACTTTGCCAAAGGGTAAAATCTAGTAAGTTCACTCTAACAGATTCTAGTTTTGGGAACCTAAAACTGTATTGACATCAAATGTTTTATCGATTAGAAAGTCAGCCAAAATCCATCTCGCTCCATAGTCATGTCCCTTGAGCTTCGGGTGAACATTTCTGGGGTTCCACTATCTATGTCCATAGATGATATAAAATGTAGATTGGGTCATAGTGGTTGAAGCCCAAAGGCTGTTCAGTAAGAAAGAGGGGCAGAGAAGCAAAAGCCCATCAGTACTATTAAGAGAAGATTTTACTTAAGTACAGATGGGCTTCCTATGTTTCACTGTTAGAGTGTAAGTCCCACCTCCAATTAAGGTGTTTTAAATGCCAAAGATTGGGACATTGTTCCCACATTCACCATAATCATGTGTGTGTGTCTCTCCCCCCCCCCCACCACACACACTTGGCACATCGTTTCGGCTCTGTGCAAAGGAAAGAAACTATGTGCCAAGTGTGTGTGTGGGGGGGGAGAGAGACACACACACATGATTATGGTGAATGTGGGAACAATGTCAAGGTTAGTTCTAATTGTGGGGGGAAAACAGAGCAGCATTTGGTGGATGCCAGGTACAGAAAGAGGCTAGAGAGGCCCAACGGTATAAAATCACTCATGCCTCTTATGCAGTCTGCAAGTGTAACGCAGGTCGTATGAAGGGGACCAAGGCGCAGCGTGCTCATATTTACTTTTAATAAAGACCTTTTTAACAAACCGCCCAACAACAGTTCCATCAGGTGACATACACTGAACAGAAAACAACTACCCACAAAACCCAGGAAGAAAAACCCCTACTTAAATATGATCTCCAATCAGAGGCAACGAGGATCAGCTGCCTCCAATTACAGATCAATCCAAACAACCCCAACATAGAAAAAGAAAAACTAGAACTTAAACATAGAAATAGAAAACATAGAACAACCCAAAACACCCCCTGTCACGCCCTGACCTACTCTACTATAGAAAATGACATCTTACTAGGGTCAGGCCGTGACAGCAAGGCAGATTGGTGGAACTATTAGGCAGAATGATGGGTAACAGGGTCAGTCCTGGAATAAGTGGACCTACTGTAGGAAATGTTGTTTATGTTGGTCCAGACACGGATACGAGACCTGTTCAGAAATCTTGTTCTCACAAATGTGTCGTGTCAAAGGACACCTTAATAGTTAATCAGATTGACTTCATAGCCTTCATTGGAAAGGTTATCAACCTGACTTTGTGGAAAGAAGAACAGCCAAGTTGAAGGTCACTGTGGAAGCAACAACAGAGTTTTGATGGAATGTTACTGTCGCCAAGACTGTTGATATGTTGACTCCTAATAATACTAATGATGGAATGTCTCAATATGATGATAATTAGAGTTAAGGTTTTTGTTATCCTTCAGAGGAATGCCAGAAGCCTTATTGCTAACAGTCAGGAGTTTAAGAAATATGTTATTGATTTAGAGATCAAACCTGATTTGATATGTGTTCAAGAAATACCACGTCTTGATTGTATTATTCCTGGTTATCAGATCTGATAGATCAACTGGACAGGGTGGCGGGTGTGCTACGTTCCCAAGGGAAGGTCTTGTATATCGTAACATACCTGTCCCATCTGAATATGAATGTGTGATGGTGGAAATCTACAGTGCAGGTAGTAATATTAAGGTATAACATTTTTACAACCCTTGTTAACTATCCGTAGTGACGTTTGATGAAATATCAGGAGAAATGGTCTCTAGAGAGATATGGTGCTGCGACTTTAATATACCTAATAGTTTATGGGGAAGCTAATGGTACTATTGTGGAAGATATGATGGAAACAAGAGCATTAGTATGTCTTCACGATGGATGTGGTACAAGAGTTGATGTTGTTAGAGGGATTACATCCTGCTTGGACCTCACAACTGGCCTCTAACTCTATTGCATCTATAGGTGAATGGAATGGAATGGAATGATTCTACTGTTGGAAGTGATAATTTCCTGATTTGGTGTACCGTGAACTTTGATGTTACTATTCCAGATAGGGGCACCATTCTGAAGATGGTGATTTCATAAATCAGACTGGGAAAAGTTTGGTGAGCATTACTTAAAGTCTGTTGGAGAGTTGTCTTCTAGCAAGGCTGGGTTGATGTACAGTATGTGCTGCCTCTGTGACCTCTCTGAGTTTTGAGTGCTGAGAATTTAAATGAATTTATATGTACCAGTGAGTGAAGTAAGTGAGAAATCGGAAGGTGGTTCCCTGGTAGACTGAAGAGTACACTTGCGGCTATTCGAGAAAGAAGCAAGTCCTCTCGAATTCCAGATTTGGTTGTGGGTCAAAAAATGTCCGTAACTGATGAAGAAAAAGCTGACTTGTTGGAGAAGACATTTGCTAGGGTACATAGTGGGGTAACTTTGGATGAAGTATATAAAGCAACGCAGGTGTGAGATTTGAAATGCTCATGTTAATGTGTATAAGAAAAGGGATACGGTTTACTTTTCTTTGGATGCTGATTTTACCACACATGAGATGCGTTCAGCCTTACTAGGGTGTGGATATACAGCCCCAGGTCATGATCACTTGTGCTATGTAATGTTTAAGCATCTACATGATGAGATCATGCATGTTCTCCTGGGATTATTTCATAAGATTTGGAGTGAAGGGGTTATACCTTCCGGTTGGAAACATGCAGTAATATTACCTTATGTAAAGCCTGGTAAGGACCCTTCATGGTGCTGATAGTTATAGACCAATAGAGGTCAGTGCGACCTCTAACTTGTGTAAACTGATGGAAAATATGATAGTAAATAGATTGTCATATTTCCTGGAACATAGACGTTTATTGAGTCAATGTCAAAGTGGATTCCGTAAAGGTAGATCTACTTTGGATGCATTAGTAAAGGGGAGCAATGAAGTTGAAAAAACTCTGGTCATGAAATAAGTAATGACTACTGTCTTTTTTATGGAACAGCGGCAAAGACTTGGCTTCACAGAATCCAGTGTATAGCTTTAAGGATATGCATTGGTGCATTCAAATCAACATCTGTATGTGCCTTACTAGTGGAGGCAGGTAAGATGCCCTTGGATATACAGCGTAATAAATTGTCATTAGCTTATTGGGTTAGGTTGAAAGGCTGTGAGGTTGAGCATCCCACTGCTACTGTTCTAGATGACTGTTGGGAACATACTAGTAGACAAGGCAGTGGTTTTGGTTGGACAGTGGGAATGCTGATGAGAGTGGTTTGAAGGAGTTGGAGGTTGGCCCTTCTGTGGTGATAGGGGATGTTCCTCCATGGTTACTCCCAGATCCTGTTGATCTAACCTTGGTAGAGAAAATAAAATATTGGTCAGAAGTCAGTGATAAAGGGAAACTGGTTGACAATTACATTGGTAGAAGTTTTTATGCTTTTCTACCGCTTTTCAAAAATGGATCCAAGGACCCAGATAGTGGGCACACAGGAGCAGGCGTTTACGTTCCTGAATGTGATGTGCAGATATGTAGAAGACTAACAGATGAACTGTCAGTATACTCAGTTGAACTGCTGGCGATAACAGTTGCCCTCCAGTGGGTAGAGGACGTACAACCTGTTAGAATTATAGTATGCTCAGATTCTCTGTTTGTTTGAATAGTTTATCATCTGGTAAATCTAATAGGAGTCACCTACTATTGGAGGTATTAATGTTATTATGGAGAATTGAGAGACTAGGTGTCGTAGTGAGATTCTGCTGGGTCCCAGCACATTCACGTGTTGAAGAGAATGAAATTATAGACCAGTTAGCCAAAAGAGCTTTGAAACAAGATACCATTTATATTAATCTTCCACTGGCTAGAGGTGAGGCCAAATGTAAGATTAGAGCCATTTTTGATAGATGTGCGGGAGAAGAGATGGGACTCTGAGTCCAAGAGCCGGCACCCACCACTGCGACCTGTACGTTCTCGTTGGCTGGCCCTCGCTTCATACTCGTCGCCAAACCCACTGGCTCCAGGTCATCTACAAGACTCTGCTAGGTAAAGTCCCCCTTTATCTCAGCTCACTGGTCACCATAGCAGCACCCACCTGTAGCACGCGCTCCAGCAGGTATATCTCTCTGGTCACCCCCAAAGCTAATTCCTCCTTTGGCCGTCTCTCCTTCCAGTTCTCTGCTGCCAATGACTGGAACGAACTACAAAAATCTCTAAAACTGGAAACACTTATCTCCCTCACTAGCTTTAAGCACCAGCTGTCAGAGCAGCTCACAGATCACTGCACCTGTACATAGCCCATCTATAATTTAGCCTAAACAACTACCTCTTCCCCTACTGTATTTATTTATTTTGCTCCTTTGCACCCCATTATTTCTATTTCAACTTTGCACTTTCTTTCACTACTAATCAACCATTCCAAGGTTTTACTTGCTATATTGTATTTACTTTGCCACCATGGTCTTTTTTGCCTTTACCTCTCTTATCTCACCTCATTTGCTCACATTGTATATAGACTTATTTTTCTACTGTATTATTGACTGTATGTTTGTTTTAATCGAACTGCTTTGCTTTATCTTGGCCAGGTCGCAATTGTAAATGAGAACTTGTTCTCAACTTGCCTACCTGGTTAAATAAAGGTGAAATAAATTTAAAAATGTTTAAAAAAAATGTACATACCCTACGAAGAAAGTTCAGTGGACCAAGATTCAAAGGTCTGGTTAGGAAGGAAAATGTGGTGTTTGCTCAATTGCGCTCAGGACATTGTACATTGAACTCATCATTACATCTGGTTGGCAAGCATGTGAATGGTTTGTGCATGGAGTGTATGGTCGATGAAATGGTGTAGCATGTGTTGTTATATTGTTGTAAGTATGTTGAAGACAGGGAAAGTCCCGTGTAGCTCAGTTGGTAGAGCATGGTGTTTGCAACGCCAGGGTTGTGGGTTTGATTCCAACGGGCGACCAGTACGGAGAAATTTTTTTATGAAATGTATGCATTCACTACTGTAAGTCGCTCTGGATAAGAGTGTCTGCTAAATGACTAAAATGTAAATGTATGGAAAGATTGAAGTGTAGGATTGGGAGGGATTTTTGGAATGGGGAGGGTCTATTAGAAGTTAGTAGGGATCTTTTTTATTTTCTCAGAAGTACTGAGTTAGGTAAGAGGTTTTAGAAATGTTGTAAATCGTGATTGACCACACACTCCAGCACAGTAGGTGGCGGCATACATTAAACGTTCGTTTGCGGACAGCCAGTATATCATAGAAGAAGAAAATCTCTCTCGCTCTTCTTCCACTGCCGACCACTGGGCTTCCTCTCGTCAGCGATTTGGTAGTGAGTGGAAACGCCACCCGAACGCTTCACATTTATACATCCGGTGAAATATCTGGTACTTTATCTTTGCTTACACTTCCTGGTACCAGGCGCAAGCGTACAACAGTAAAGAATGCTGACTTCGTCGCACACTGGATACAGGACTCGGGTAGGAAAGCTATAAAGAGGAAAATGATGTCGAAAACACATACACAGCCCCCGTCCTCGTCGGTGACTACGACCACCGGTGGACCTTCCTCCTCATCGTCCTCCTCGCCCGCAGGAGGCACGACGTCTCCCGCCAACGTCCTGCACGTACAGCCTGAGAAACCTCAACACTACACGTACGTAGACCACATATAGACACACACAACTTCACGTGTGTAACTCAACATAACAAAACACCACTGACGTTAAGGGAATTAGGTCAGTTGATCCTGTCGGATTTGAATTAAAGTATTCTCTCAGTTATCTCAGGTTTGGATTAATGTGTACCCGTTCTAGAGGCCTACTGGTGACTGAGTTGGTATGTTTTGGATAGGCAGAGGTGGACTGTTTGGGGAACTGTCAGTGTTTAGCTATCCATATGCAGAGTTGACCTGAGTTAACATTTTGTGTCTGGATATTATAATATGCAATACAATTACAATGTAAGACTCTAATAAGATTTGATGTAATGGTTGGTCTAATGGCCTATAACTTATGAACCAATTATATTTGTGTGTAAGAGAGCGACAACTATGCTATAACTCCTGCAGCATGCTATAGTTATGGTTTGGTGTCAAATATAAGACATGCAAAAATGCACTAGTCATTAAATGAATCACCACGTCACCTCTCTTTCCCTCTCTGCCCCCCCCCCCCCCCCCCCCCCCCCCCACTTGCAGGTATCTGAAGGAGTTCAGGACAGAACAGTGTCCTCTGTTTGTGCTGCACAAGTGTACCCAGCACCGACCCTTTGCCTGCTTCCATTGGCACTTCCTGAACCAGCGGCGCCGCAGACCCATCCGCAGGCGGGATGGAACCTTCAACTACAGCCCAGACGTCTACTGTACCAAATACGACGAGAGCACAGGCACCTGCCCTGATGCGGACGAGTGAGTCTGTGTCCGAGAGAGAGAGAGAGTGTTTGTCTGTGTGCTGGGGGGTACCAAGAATTGGTATTTTATTTAATGTATTGGTACTCAGATAGCACAGACAGAGACACTTGTTTTCTTCAATAAAAACAATGTTTTTGGGGCAAAATAATGGTCAATCCTTGAGTTCCCAACATGAATATATACTGAACATGCTCTACATTGCATAGTAAAGCACCTGGGATTGGGATTTATTTTCAGATTGAGGTTACTGTTTATCAATGAGGTGAGAGGATGCACCCACTAACGACTCTAGCACCTGTAACCATTCCGGTGAATAGCTGAAGTGATGGCTGTTGACTGCAGTGCTTTGCAGCTGAAAGCAGCACCACTCTCCCCACCTCCGGGCCATAACTCAGTCAGATCAGGAGAAGTGCTAACACATCACTTTCTCACACCTAGCCTAACCCATCACACACAAGGGGAATGCTAATGATGAAGACGGTGGCTCTGAGCCAATATCACATGACCCATCAAGATGTGTAAGTTGTTTTTCCCCTGTATGTTTTAAAAAATCATTTCCAATACAGTAATTGTATCTCTCAACGGTGTGATTTCCAGATGCCCGTTGCTGCATAGTACGGCAGGCGACACAGAGCGGAGGTATCATCTGAGGTACTATAAGACGGGCTCCTGTATCCATGAGACGGACGGGAAGGGCCACTGCGGTAAGAACGGCTCCCACTGCGCCTTCGCACACGGATCACATGACCTACGATGTCCCGTCTACGACGTCAGGTAGAGTAGAGACGTATCATACAGTATAATGACCCAAAGCCAGAGACGGGGTCTCAATCTTGTTGTCTAGGCTCTTTTGTCTGTTTAATTGTTCTGTTTCTAACTGGTCTCGTTGCCATGACGTCCCTCTACCCCTCTCAAGGGAGGTGCAGGTGATGGAGTCTCAGGGGGGGTCGGGGGCTGCAGAGGGAGGAGGAGGGGACGGGCTGGCGGCTAGTACCGCCCTCATTGAGAAGATCTTGAGTGAGGAACCCCGTTGGCAGAGTACGACTATACACAAACACTCATCATTTAACTGATCTAGGAAGATTCTATATGAAGGCCATGATTCCAATGCTAATACATTCCTCTTTCTCCACTTCTCTCTCCTCTCTTTCGCGCTCTCCTCTCTCTGTAGATAACAACTATGTGTTGTCCCACTACAAGACAGATCTGTGTAAAAAACCTCCTCGTCTGTGTCGCCAAGGTTACGCCTGTCCCTACTACCACAACAGCAAAGACAGGCGGCGTAGTCCACACAAACACAAATACAGGTACAAACAGGCGGAGTAGTCCACACAAACACAAATACAGGTACAAACAGGCGGAGTAGTCCACACAAACACAAATACAGGTACAAACAGGCGGAGTAGTCCACACAAATACAGGTACAAACAGGCGGAGTAGTCCACACAAACACAAATACAGGTACAAACAGGCGGAGTAGTCCACACAAACACAGGTACAAACAGGCGGAGTAGTCCACACAAACACAGGTACAAACAGGCGGAGTAGTCCACACAAACACAGGTACAAACAGGCGGAGTAGTCCACACAAACACAGGCACAAACAGGCGGAGTAGTCCACACAAACACAGGCACAAACAGGCGGAGTGGTACACACAAACACAGGCACAAACAGGCGGAGTAGTCCACACAAACACAGGTACGAACAGGCGGAGTAGTCCACACAAACACAGGTACGAACAGGCGGAGTAGTCCACACAAACACAGGTACGAACAGGCGGAGTAGTCCACACAAGCACAGGTACGAACAGGCGGAGTAGTCCACACAAACACAGGTACGAACAGGCGGAGTAGTCCACACAAGCACAGGTACGAACAGGCGGAGTAGTCCACACAAACACAAATACAGGTACAAAACATACACACATCCATTTGACAGAAACGGGTCATATGGCTTGAAACATCAGTTTTTTTTACTTGTGTCCCAAAAACATGAATAAAGTGTGGTCTTTCTCTCTTCAGAGCGCTGCCGTGCCCAGCGGTGAAGCACAGTGAGGAGTGGGGAGACCCCAGTAAGTGTGAAGGTGAAGAGGGTTGCCAGTACTGCCACACACGCAGCGAGCAGCAGTTTCACCCTGAGGTACGTGTTGAGCTCCATCCTCATCTCAAATCATAACTACGTCGTCCGTTTGTAGCGCTGGCAGGTTTGTGCCAAAGTTCCAGTTAACTACATTTGCTTAACAGAGACAGAACTCTTTGTTCAATGACTGTTTGTCTGATGTTCCCCTCCAGATTTATAAATCCACCAAGTGTAATGACATGCAGCAGTGTGGCAGCTGCCCCAGAGGCCCCTTCTGTGCCTTTGCACACCTAGACAACAGTAAGTGTCTTACGACAACCCCATAATCATGTGGTATGATTAAGCAATAAGGCCAGAGGAGGTGTGGTATATGGCCAATATACCACGGCTAAGGGCTGTTCTAATGCACGACGCAACGGGGAGTGCCTGGACACAGCCCTTAGTCGTGGTATATTGGCCATATATCACAAACCCCCGAGCTGTCTTATTGCTTTTATAAACTGGTTACCTAATGGAATTAGAGCAGTAAATTGTATAAGGTTTGATATATCACAGCTGTCAGCCAATCAGCATTCAGGACTTGAATCACCCAGTTTATAATGATAGTAAGTAACTTATCTTCTCTTTTTCTCCTCCTGTCCCCCAGAGCCCCCTATCAGTGAAGAACCCTTGTTTCAGACCCCCAGCTCCCCACCAGGCCCACTGGACCTGGGATGTTCCAGCCCTGGGGGCCGAGGTGGGAGGTCTGGGTCTCTGTCTGGAGGGCCGTTCACCCCGTTAGGGGGGTTGTGTGTGGCAGAGCAGGGCCTATTAGGGAAGGTGCTGTCGCTGTGTGAGGACGTGTGTGTGGGAAGTGAACCCCTCTCCCCCTGGGCTAGAGAGGGGGGGTACGGTAGGGCACCGGGGTACGAGAGGGAAGACCATGCCAAACAGAAGACTTTTGCCATGGAGCAACGCAACAGAGAAATGGCGTACCATCTCAGCAAACAGGTACCTTTTTATTGTTGTCAAAACAACCAGCTTCTAACAAACTATATTGAGCAAAAATATAAATGCAACATGTAAAGAGTTGGTTCCATGTTTCAAGAACTGAAATAAAAGATCCTAGACATTTTCCATATGCAGAAAAAGTTTATTTCTCTCAATTTGTGCACAATTGTGTTTACGTCCCTGTTGGTGAACATTTCTCCTTTGCCAAGATAATCCATCCACCTGAAAAGGTGTGGCATATCAAGAAGCTGATTAAACAACATGATCATTACACAGGTGCACCTTGTGCTGGGGACAATAAAAGGCCACTCTAAAATGTGCGGTTTTGTCACACAATGCCACAGATGTCTCAGGTTTTGAGAGAGCGTGCAATTGTAATGCTGACTGCGGGAATTACCACCAGAGCTGTTGCCAGAGAATTGAATGTTCATTTCTCTACCATAAGCCACCTCAATGTCATTTTAGAGAATTTGGCATTATGTCCAACTGGCCTCACAACCGCAGACCACATGTAACCACGTCAGCCCAGGACCTCCACATCCAGCTTCTTCACCTGCAGGATCGTTTTAGACCTACCACCCGGACAGCTGATGAAACTGAGGAGTATTTCTGCCCTTTTATGGGGAAAAATTCATTCTGATTGGCTAGGCCTGGCTCCCCAGTGGGTGGGCCTAGGTCCCCAGTGGGTGGATCTGGCTGCCAAGTGGGTGGGCCTATGCTCTCCTAGCTCCACCATTGGCTGCGCCCTTTCCCAGTCATGTGAAATCCATAGATTTGCGCCTAATGAATTTATTTCAATTTACTGATTTCCTTATATCAACTGTATCTTAGTAAAATCTTAGAAATTATTGAATTTATATTTTTGTTCAGTATATAATTACACATTATTGGCCAGAGTGTATGTTGCTGCTTCAGCCAGCTTGTCGTTGTCTTGCTGTCTTGCTGTCTTGTTGTCTTGCTGTCTCGTTGTCTTGCTGTCTCGTTGTCTTGCTGTCTCGTTGTCTTGCTGTCTTGTTTTGCTGTTTCACATTGTTGAATGCAGAAACTATACTGTAACTATACCATAACAACTACACTATAACTATACTATAACAATTATACTATAACTGTACCTATAACAACTATACTATAACTAGGGTTGCAAAGGGTCGGAAACTTTCCGGTAAATTTCCAGAATTTTCCCGGAGATTTTCCATGGGAAGTTAAGCGGAATTTTGCTTAAATTCATCAAAAAAGTTAGCTTATAAACAGTGAACCTTTTTTGTGGGATACACACAAGGCAATTCTAGGTGTTGTGATCCTTTTTGGTTAAACTATCCCCAATTCAATGGAAATGCATGCACAGTGTATTCTTCCATCACTTGTACAGCTGATTCTCAAGATCTTGCACGCTAATGAGATGCTATTGAGCCCACACTACTTCACTGTCTGAGCCAAGGACTACATGCTTTCTGGTAAGTTTTGATTACAGAACTGGGTGGGGTGAATATATTTTATGACATACATGATTTTTTGTTAACTACTAAATAGCAGCCTACAGCAAAGTGTGTTTAAATAATTTCTAACTTGTTAACAATTTATGCTATTTAGTTTTTGCTATCATGTGGGTTTTAGCTTGCTTGAGCCTGCTAACCGAGGAGTGTTAATTCACCTGTTTCTATACATGTTTCATTTTAAAACATTTATCTTACAAAGGAGTTGATTAATCTAACTGCTTAACTATTTATCTGTACATGGAATTGTATTTTTAATTTTTTTACTCATTTGTTTTCTAATCTTTACAGGAAAATGCCACAGGCACTATCTGATGTGTGGAGACATTTCACTGCAGCTAATGTAGAAGGAAAGCTGTGTGCATTTGCAAATACTGTGCCAAATCATATGTGAAGAATGCAACAAAGATGCAGAATCATCTGGCCAAGTGCATAAAGTTCCCTCAGCGCTCACAACAAGCAACCTCTGACAAAAGTCCCTCTACTTCTATTCGAGGTGAAAATTATAAATCAGACACCTTATCGATAGCAACAGCTCATGGTCCTCCTGGAATCAGAAGTTTTTTTGACTCAATGGAGGAACGTAGTCAGGGAAATGCTGATGAATGTCTTGCTCGAGCTGTGTATGCAACTGGTTCACCTCTGATGCTCACAGGCAATGTGTATTGGAAGAGATTTCTGAATGTGCTTCGTCCAGCATACACCCCTCCAACCAGTCATGCTTTATCTACTCATTTGCTGGATACAGAGTTCAAGTGAAGGTCAAGCAAGTCATAGAGGAAGCAGACTATTGCAATCATCTCTGATTGGTGGTTGAATGTTCGTGGGCAAGGAATAATAAACTATATCATCTCCACCCCTCAACCAGTATTCTACAAAAGCACAGGCACAAGGGACAACAGACACACCGGTCTCTACATTGCAGATGAGCTGAAGGCAGGCTACTATCAATGACCTTGAACCACAGAAAGTATTTGCACTGGTGACAGACAGTGCTGTGAACATGAAGGCTGCTTGGTCTAAAGTGGAGGAGTCCTACCCTCACACCTATTGGCTGTGCTGCTAATGCATTGACTCTGCTCCTCAAGGACATCATGGCACTGAAAACAATGGATACACTCTAGAAGAGAGTCTAGGAAATGGTTATGTATGTGAAGGGTCATCAAGTTATAGCAGCAATCTACCTCACCAAGCAAAGTGAGAAGAATAAGAGCACCACATTGAAGCTGCCCAGCAACACCCGTTGGGGTGGTGTTGTCATCATGTTTGACAGTCTCCTGAAGGGGAAGGGGTCTCTCCAAGAAATGGCCATATCACAGTCTGCCGATTTGGACAGCCCCATCAAGAGGATCCTCCTGTATGATGTATTTTGGGAGAGTGGTAAGCAGCCTGAAACCTATAGCAGTAGCCATTGCACGGGTTGAGGGAGACAATGCCATTCTGTCTGATGTTCAGACTCTGCTTGCAGATGTAAGAGAAGAAATCCGTACTGCCCTGGCACTTCACTGTTGCTCCAAGCAGAGGAAACTGCAGTTCTGAAATACATCAGAATGCGTGAAGACCTCTGCCTGAAGCCCATACACTCTGCAGCATACATGTTGGACTCCAAGTATGCTGGCAAGAGCATCCTGTCTGGTGCAGAGATCAACAAGGCCTATGGTGTCATCACTACCATGTCTCGCCACTTTGGCCTGGATGAGGGCAAGTTTCTTGGCAGTCTGACGAAGTACACTTCCAAGCAAGGGCTTTGGGATGGAGATGCAATATGGCAGTTGTGCCAACATATCTCATCAGCCACCTGGTGGAAGGGACTTTGGATCTGAGTCTCTTTCCCCTGTTGCCTCCATCATCCTACAAATCCCACCAACATCAGCCGCCTCAGAGCGCAACTGGTCCTTGTTTGGGAAGACACACACCAAAGCATGCAACAGGCTGACCACTACAAGGGTTGAAAAATTGGTGGACATCCGGGCAAATTTGAGGCTTTTTGAGCCTGACAACGAACCACCCTCAACAAGGTTTAAAAGTGACAGTGAAGATGAGGGCTCAGTCTGATGTTCAAGAGATGGACATTGAGGAGGTCAAGGGAGAAGACATGGAAGCCTGAGAGGAAGACAACCAAAGCTTTAGTTTCTAGACTATCATTTTACAGATGTATGTTGAAAACGGTTTTGGGAGATGCGATGGATCATTCAATATTCCCTTTCTTTTGTTGTCCCATGTGAAGATTCAACTAATTTAATTAAAGTTCAATTCGTAACTAATTTTTTAAATGTATTTCTATTGGAAGGATTTAATCATTTGCAATTATGTCTACTTATGATGAGGTAAAATGTTTGTGTTCCTGTCTCCATATGATATGGTAAATATATCCAATGCAAAAAAACATCTTCGTTTTAATGGTATTAATATTAATTTGCATATATTTCTGTTTAATTCCCATTCATTCCCATGGAAAGTTTCCACCTCTGAATATTCCCCAAAATGTGCAACCCTAAATATACTATAACTATTACTAACTATACTGTTACTATAACTATACTATAGCTAACTATACTGTAACTAACTAGCGAACTATTCTATAACTTACTATACTATAACTAACTATACTATAACTTACTATAACAAACTATACTCTTAACTATGTTATACTATAACTAACTATACTATAACTAATTATACTATAACTAACTATACTATAACTTACTATAACTAACTAACTATACTCTTAACTATGTTATACTATAACTAACTATACTATAATTATTACCATAACTGTAATATAACTAACTATACTATAACTAACTATTCTATAACGAACTATACTATTACTAGTTCTACTCTAACTATAACTAACTACCATAACTCTACTGTAATTAACTCTACTATAACTAACCCTACTATAACTAACCCTACTATAACTAACCCTACTGTAACTAACCCTACTGTAACTAACTCTACTATAACTAACTCTACTATAACTAACTACTATAACTAACTCTACTATAACATAACTAACTCTAACATAACTAACTCTAACTCTACTAGAACTAACTCTACTATACTAGATCTAACTCTACTATAACTATACTGTACTATAACAAACTATACTATAACTGTACTATAACTAACTATACTATAACTAACTATACTATAACTATACCCAACCCACTGTTTGTCTGCATAATGATTGTATCACCACCCTTCTCTAATCTGTTTCTCTCTAGGACCTGCTGGTGTTCCTCCCAGTGGGTAGTCCTCTGAGTCTGTCCTCCAGTGTTCCCTCCAGCCTGGCAGCCACCCCTCCCAGCCCGGCCCCTCCAGGACCCCTCCACCACGGACCCCCAGCACCAGGCCTTTCCTCAGGCATGAATGCCAACGCACTGCCCTTCTACCCCACCAGCGACACCGTCGAGTCTGTAGTTGGTGAGTCAGTCATATAGGCACAGAAGACTCTTTCAACTCTTATTACTCTTAAAGTCAGAGGAGCTGGTCACTGTAGTAGCTAACAAGTAGCTAACTATTGTAGTTTACTTCCTAACATTCCATTCAATAAAAAAAAACTATATTTATCCCTGAGGGGCAATTACATAGGTTATCTATGAAGAATATTGACACTAGATCACTTGATTGCCATGGGACAAGGGCTCTAAATTAACATTTTTCATTGGTAGCACTAGTGCTCCCATCTTAAAAATAGTTAGGAGCACAACATAAAATCTAGGAGCACAAGAATATATATTTTTGTAATTGATTGAGATATTGCAAATGAGGCCAAAATGAATTCTAGCTACTTTTGAGGCACATGTTGAGCTCTAGAAATGAATATTTAATCCTGTAAAGACATTTGTTTATTATAAAAAGCTCAATGTTGATACAAAAATCTGCCATTGAAATTGCAAAGTCATTTGTAGAATAAGTTTCTACATTGTGTAAAAGCACTATGTATTGAGATGCATTACATTGGAAATTGTACACTGTCTTTTTAAGAGTGTCAAGTTTGTGAGTGACATGCAAGGGCTCAGCCATTCATTCATTGCTTTGATCATTGATCTTCTAAAGAAACTATCCGTTTTCCTTTCTGTGCCCCCAGATGTTTAGATATACTGGTAAAGTAACCAGGATGTCAGTTAGCTAGCAAGACTGATGCCAGTGAATGGTTTTGGAACTGATCTTCGACATGGTTTTTGAACAGGGCCTACAAACAAACTATTTGGTCCACTGGCAGGTAGATTAAAGAAATCTACCAGCCACTCAGAATTTTACCAGCTAATACATTTATTCGCCATAACACTAAAATCCACACAACTTTATCCGGGTTTTGGATATCCCCCATTGTTTTCTGGTTTTCACTCTCAAAATCACACCTTTTTAAAATAGAAAAACAACAGAATTGGATGTTCAAAGTCCACAACAATGCTTAAACCACATTAGGAGACCACTTTTGAGGTCTGGGGAAGAAAAATATATAAATATTTAGGAGGGTATAGTTGCCCTTTTAATGTCAATTGCCCACCTCAAGAGACTGGAGTTTGGCTGGCAGTGTTACTGTACTGCATGCGCAATAGCAGAGTTTGCAAAACAAAAGACCACCCGATTGAAACAAATCATCACGATATCATATTATTCTGCCAGGTAAGCCAATTTTGCAGTTAACATTTAATTTGGAAAGTTTTCTGGGAACGCCTTTAGAAATGACTGGCTGGCTACAGGACGTGGTAGACAGAGGGATTCCCATGCCGTCACGTCTTCATAAAGTTACAAGAAATACAACAATAACAGATGCCTTCTTTAATATTCTTTACATGTAAGCTTTGGGTTGATGGATGCTTTGGCTGGCTTTTTTTCTCCAGGGCGCTCAGAAACAACGGCCCAGTGAAAGTAATAGTTGCACTAATAGTTATCTGGGAGATTTCTCTTCCTGGTCCTAAAATAAAATGTCAGGTCGCACAGAAAAATATCTAGGAGCACATGCGACCAAAATGGATGCCCTTGTGTGGGACAGATCTGAGTAATTAACGTTTTGTTTTTGTTGATGTGATGTATAGAGTCAGCTCTGGATGACCTGGACCTGAATGTCTTTGGGATGCCTGCCCTGGAGAGAAGCCTGGACAGCAGCTCAGCTCTGCCCCGAGCCATGCTGGGTGGGTTTGGAGCCGAGAGACACACACACACACACACACACACACACACACACACACACACACACACACACACCTCTACCTGAAGTGATTGTAATGTTTGATTGATTCAATTATTGATTGATTTTTGCAGGAGGGAACCAGCTCAAGAGTTCAGCTCCTGTCAACATCCCAGGATCCCTCTGCAGCTCCGCCCCTTTCAGCTCGCCCTCGCCCTCGCCACCAATCAGAGCCCACCAGTCACCATTCTTCTCCGCTCATCTATCGCAGCCTGGACAATCAGAAAGCAGCTTCTTGGGGCCATCTCATAGCTCTCTAGGTTTGAGAACATATTTTTGGATCATGTATTTGTCTGTTAGATTAGAGGTGATTTAAAAATGTGCCCCAACATTTTCCCGTACTTTCTAGAGACACCTCAACTTAATAAATATTTCTCATGTCTCCTGTATTGCAGGTCTGAATGGTATGAGCAGTAGTATCTGGGAGCATCCGTCAGGCCAGGGTTCTCCCGGTACACCGCCGGCCCTGCTACCCACCATGGGCCAGAGCATGGAGGCAGCCCGGGTCCGACAGGAACTAGACGATGCTAACAGACTACTGAAACACTGGGACCACACCTGGAGACATACAGCACAGGTACGAGGAGTGTGTGTGTGTGTTTGTGTACACCAATAAACCATAAAAAGGGTCAGTCTTAAGAAATGTCCCTCTTCCTTCCCTTTTAATCGCTCCGTTGCTCTCTCCCTCTTTTCTCATGTTTCTCCCTCTCTCTACATCACTCTCTCACTCCAGGCGTGGGCGGCGTTGAAGTCGGATGCGGAGGAGTCTCGTGGCTCGGCCGGTCGGTTAGCTTTACAAGCGGAGCGTGCCAGGCAGGATGAGGAGGAGGCGCAGAGACAGACCTCCTTCCTCCAGGAGGCGCTGGACGGCATGAGGACAGGAGAAAACCCCCACCTGGCCCTGCACCAGCTACAGCTGATCCACAGACTGCCTGTAGAGTGTGTGGTCAGTTTGCAGGCCCAGCTCTGTACATGTCTACACACCGTGGAGCAGGTAGGGGATACGCTCACATACACCCAGAGCCATGCTTGTTGACGTGAAACATTCCCCAAGTAACTAGCAGGCTTTTCTCTTTCTTTCTGTGTTTGTCTCTTTTTCTTCTCTTTCTCTCCTTTTTTCCCCCTCTCTCCTTCTTTTCTCCTCTCTCCCTCTTTTTCTCCTGTCTCACCCCCAATCCAGGTGGTGTATAGAAAGCAGAGGCAGTGTTGTGTGATGTGTGGAGGGCAGGGCTCAGTCTCTCAGCCCTGTAGACACGGTCTGCAGTGTGACAGCTGCTCTGCAGAGTGCCCCCTCTGCCCAGAACAGACCCTGCATCAGTTATCCTGACCTAACTCCTCAACTAGCTACAGCTCGGCGGATCCCCCAACACTGATCTCAGACCAGCCCTAGTCACTTACTCAAAACAGCCCAGTTGACCCTAAAACTAAGTGACAGACTTTAGACCAGATCCAAACCAGTTGTTCTAACGCTATTGAGTATAGGTAGATGCTCTGTTGTTTCTTTCCTCTGATCCTAGATCAGATATCCTCACCCAGAGACCAGCCTGCTGTCCCTATAGTCAAATGATTCAAGATCAGAAATGTTTTACTCAAACACTGCCTGTGCATAACAAATGATTCGGGATCAGCTCTCCTCACTACAGACCTGACTTTCACCATTACGAACTTAACCACACAACTGACTCCGAGTCAGTTAAGGGCACGCTTGACTTCTGTTCCATGACGCTACAGCCTAATGCCTCGATCACACCGACAGCGTCATTAAGTTTTGACAATCCAGAAGTACATTGATTTCCAATGGAACGCTGTGTTTGCCTTGCAGCATTGTGTTGCAGAGACAGTTGCAGTGCGTTCTGTGTTATGCATACATTTTGATTTATCCAATGTATATGTCAAACTGTATGCATAGATGGTTTGACAGAAATGGAAGCAGAAGGTGAATGTTGAACTTTTGTTGTACACATCCAGATGATGCTGCCTACTATTTTCCACAATTACGCTGTCAGTGTGATTGAGGCGTTAGGGACCACCGCTGATGACTGCTGGGAGTACAATTTCTTAGTTTTTACAGTTAAAATAAAAACATTTTGTATTTTTCATAGAATTTTCAGGCTTTTTCTAGAGAAGTGAAGGCAAAGTCAGTGGTTATTGTTTTGCTAACGAGACTTCTAGTCAGAGGAGGAATAGGCAAGCATCTCAATAGTTTAAAAAGGCTTCTTCTCCCTTCGCACTCTGAAACTACAGGAAGGGAATACGGTGGAGGTCTATAAAGAAATTACAGATGAAGGAATGACAGCCCTGTTTAGACTATTTGGATGCAGCAGTTTGTGTGTTACGAATAGTCTCTGTACGTGACTGACTCTCAGGTTTGCTGTCTAATAGTATTCTTTAACTGGAAAGATGGGGGCATGTTAACACAATCTTGAAAAATATACTAGTCAATTGTGTAGTCTTTGAAATGATGTATATTAGTTAATTTAATAACAAGGTGCTTCATGTTAACTCAAATACCATCTAGTTTCTGTCAAACAACCAGACTTTAAAAAATAAATAAATCAAGGTATCATTTTTTGGGGGGGGGCATAATTTACATTTGTAAGCATTTTAACATTTCACAGTATTTCAAACGGGTGTCAAATATACATTGTTTTTGTATGTCATAATTACCCCTTGCACTGACCACACCAGCTATCAGGTACCACCTCTGCTTTGGACGCAGCAGGGGTGTGTGTGCTTGTGTTGCTATCCGGTGAAAAGGCATGATCACTGTGAAGAACACCTGCACTATACACAGACACACACCTGGCACACAGTCCATCCCTTTACTGCATCCACCAACAGTGTTTCATTGAGTCTGTTTTGGTATAGAACAATAAAATACATGTCTATTTTTGTTATTCTCATCGTTTCTCCTCCTGTGACTGTTTCTCTCTCTGTCTGCGTTTCTTCACAAACACCTGGGCCTCCCTCTCTCCTCTCCTGGACTCCAACAGCTTCAGAATACTGTCATCTGGACAAAACGAGCACGCTTCAGTATCATGCAAGTATGTGTTAATTTTCACACAACTTAATTCTAGATCATACCGTTTGGTTTGGGGTGCATGAGTGGCAGGCGTATCTGGGCCGGGGAAGGGTCTGGCTGGTACCCTGGCCCCCCTCCGACCCCCGGCACTGCCCTCAGAGCCAGGAAGGCCTCCCCCTCGAAGTCGTCTGTTCTCAGGGTGTCATAGTCCAACACTGTCACCACCAGACACGCCCCCACAGCCTGGCACTGCTCCACTGACACCATACTGACAGGGAGGGAGGCAGGGGTACATGGAGAAGAGGACAAAGAGGGGGATGTGGGAGAGATTGATTACCTATATAGTTCCTGAGGGTAGGAGACAAGGTTGAAATGGAAAAGGTGGTTGTAACTCTTAACATGTTTTCAACAAAGATCTGAGACTTGGATTATCCGTCTGCCACCAATGTAGCAACGGAGGGGGCAGCAGTTGGAGCTAGGGCTTACAACTCGAAGGCCTCGTCGAACAGGGGGTTGAGGTCACAGTTCTTGATCTGGGTGGTGCGAGGCTCCACCTCAGGGAACACATGACGAGGCTCCAGACATAACTGGACAAACGGATCACTGGAACCTGGAGAGACACCAGAGATATCTGATCTTTAAGAAGACCTGTCTTGTACTTTCCCTTGATCTATATGGATGTAAAAGAGACGAGAGGAAACCACTGACCGTTGGAGTCCATGGGTAGGAGATTAGCTGCATTCAACACTTCCACTCTAAGTCTAAGGTCAGACCTCCTGTAGGATGCTATGAGTGTGACTGCGCCATACTTTTCTCCACTGTAAACTTTCTGTTACACAAATGCAGATTCAATCCAATTTATTCTGTATAGCTATGGTTTTTCGCTGCTATACAACACCAATAGAATACACTCTTACCTGTTCCCATACTTTCCTATCCAGGAATTTCTCTATGAGCTGCTGGCAGTTGAGAGAGTTGTGTGTCAAGTGAGATTTCAGACTCTGAATGAATTGAGGAGAGCGCAGAAAGAGAGGGTTATTGTACAGCGTTCATAACACAAGGTCACCCTTTTCTACATGCCCTTATAGAACCAAGTTCTAACAATATACTGTGCAATGTAACCAACATGAACTCACTTTGTAGTCGTCTGTGTGTAGGGTCTCCAGTGGCAGTCCGTTCCCCTCAGCATAAAAACACTGCTCCAGACACTGCAACACAGTCAGAATTGTCCTGAAGTGTGTACTTAAGAAAAGTATTAACCTGGAGTGTGTACTGCAGTACTATACTAACCTGGAGTGTGTACTGCAGTACTATACTAACCTGGAGTGTGTACTGCAGTACTATACTACCCTGGAGTGTGTACTGCAGTACTATACTAACCTGGAGTGTGTACTGCAGTACTATACTAACCTGGAGTGTGTACTGCAGTCGTTGACAGAACACCATGAGTCCTCCCTCTTGTTTCTGCTGTGTAGCCACCTGGTATAAGGTTCTTATGGAGTTAGTCCACAACGGAGTCAACAGACTAGGGAAGGGAGGGAGATGAAGAAAATATTTCAAAGGCTTGGAAACCACTGCTCTAAGATATTCATAGAGGTATGCTGGAAACCACTGCTCTAAGATATTCATAGAGGTATGCTGGAAACCACTGCTCTAAGATATTCATAGAGGTATGCTGGAAACCACTGCTCTAAGATATTCATAGAGGTATGCTGGAAACCACTGCTCTAAGATATTCATAGAGGTATGCTGGAAACCACTGCTCTAAGATATTCATAGAGGTATGCTGGAAACCACTGCTCTAAGATATTCATAGAGGTATGCTGGAAACCACTGCTCTAAGATATTCATAGAGGTATGCTGGAAACCACTGCTCTAAGAACACAGAGGGTAATACATCCTCAGTACTGGTTGAACCACAGGTGTGTGTGTGTGTGTGTGTGTGTGTGTGTGTGTGTGTGTGTGTGTGTGTACACACCTGTTAAAGTTCTCCTGGACCAGGTTCTCATTCATGTACTGCAGCTCTTTCTCCAGATATTTCATCAGAGGAACCACAGCCTGGGATGGTGGACATATGGAGCAGTACAGTAACATCCTTTACATCAGCCATCGTAAACTAGGACCCTGTGTTTCCGACAATCATGTCACATGACCTGGATTTTAAAAGCTTAAAATAAAGGTTTTTAACGAACTCCCATTTTATTTTTATGTCAGATGGTCCAGCACCATCAGACAATAGAGCCTCACAGTGGAAGTGTCATAATACCCATAAAACCTAGCGGTCAAACAAGGAAATGGTTCCAATCGTTTTTCCCATAGGGGATTTTAGAAACCCTTAAAATAAGGTCTTTGTTTTGTGAAGGCTTACCCTGGCGTGACGTTTTGATAACCATGTAAATCTCTCTCGGACAAGGTGACTTTTATCAATATAGTTGGCTCTATTTATACTTAAATTCCAAAATTATAATTAGCATCAAAGTAGACATCGTTCAAAACTACAAAACCCTGCAAGTTCTACCTGACACCGTTTCTAACAGGTATTGTGTACAGATAAAACTTGCCCAACACAGTTTTCAGATTTGTCAATTTAAACAAATGTAGCAAATTTATTAATTCCTAAATTTAGCTAACATTAGATAGTTAATCCAGAGATTCTTAACTTTGCCTCGATTCGTCACTCTCATCCAGAGCATCATGGCATTTGTAGTTCTGTATGATAGCCATATTAGCAGCTAATTAGCAATTCATTTTGGTGGGTAAATACAGGTGAATGTATTGACAAAATGTCAGCTTGTCCTAGAGAGATTTACACGGTTATCAAAACATCACACCAGGGTAAGCCTTCACTAAACACAGCCCTTATTTTAAGTGTTTCTAAAATCCCCTATGGAAAAAATGATTGGAACCATTTCTGTGTTTCACTGCTAGGTTTTATGGGTATTATGACTCATACTGTGGTACTCTATTGCTTTCATTCTAATTTCTGGAGATAAAGGGTCAAGTCTAGGTAATGTGACATGAGAGCCCAATACGTAGAGCCCAATACGTAGAGTCCTAATCATCGTAACACAAAAGGAAATGGTTGTCTATAAATCCAGTATTGCTGAATTGGAAATGGCTAATGATGAGTTTCTTACATCTTCAGTGGACTTGGAGGGGAGTCTGCGTCGAGTAGACATGCTGCGGACGTATGTCTCAATGTCTGAATTCAGCTAGAGAGAGAAAGAGACAGAGAGACTTGAAATTCTACAATTTCTCAATATGGTCTGGGTCTCTTTTGACTCCGCTCCATCTAAACCCTCCCCAGCCCTCTCTCCTACCTTCCGTCCAACAGTCTCTAAGGCAGAGCGTATCTCTCTGCTGAGGACCCCCTGTGCATGCTGCAGCTGTGAGGGGAGCACGTTGTGGAACTGAGGTTCCCCTATCACATGACGTGTGCGTTCTCGAAGCCCTGCCCAGTTGAGCTGCTGGGGCAGGCGGGTCAACACCGACCTCAGGTGTTCCAGGTCATTCACTACTACACACAGCTGGAGGAGGAGGAGGGAGGGGAGCGGAGGGAGGAGGGGAGAGATTGAGAGACACAGAGGGGTGGCAATTAACACAATTCATTCACTTGAATGTAGTTAAGAGAAAAGGAGATAGAGAGAGAAGGACAAGAGGGAAGAAAGATTGAGCAGAGGGGAATGAAAGTGGAAGAGATACGAAGGAGGAGTGTTCTTTCCTTCACCTTGTTGACAGCGCTGCTGTGGTCAGAGTTCTCAGACAGCGCTCTGACTCGCTCCTTCAGGATACGACAGTAGTTCACCACGATCTTACACACGTCCTGAACACACACACACACATTAAAATGAGCTAAATCTTGTATACCAACGATATTAAATGTGTGTATTTTGTTTTTTACCTTTATTTAACTAGGCAAGTCAATTAAGAACAGCTTCTTATTTACAATGACGGCCCACCCCGGCCAAACCCAGACGATGCTGGCAATCACAGCCGGATATGATGCAGCCTGGATTTGAACCAGGTACTGCAGTGACACCTCTTGCACTGAGATGCAGTGTCTTAGACCACTGCGCCACTCGGGAGCCCCAAGTATGATAGAGCGCGTTCTTGTCTGATTATGATGAGATACTATGTGTATTTGCATGATTATGCATTTTTGTGATGCACTACCTCAGTGAGTTTGACCATAAGCATGAAGGCCTCCTCAGGGTCTGGCCAGGAGAGCTGCTCCCACAGCTGACAGATGGGCTGGACACAGGCCACCAGGTCTACGGCTGATGTGCTGTGTTTGATGGGCGCCATCCCCGACTGAAGCGGCTGCAGCTGGGGGAAGAGAGGGTGGACGGGTTGAGTATCTCACCTAGCTTTAAGGTGTATAGTATATATTACCTGGTATCTATTCTGTAAACTGGCTGGTTCGAGCCCTGAATGCTGACTGGCTGACAGCCATGGTATTAGACCCTATACCATGGGTATGACAAAACATGTATTTTTACTGCTCTAATTACATTGGTAACCAGTTTATAATAGCAATAAGGCACCTCAGGAGTTTGTGATGGCCAACATACCACTCTGCGATGCGTCGTGCCTAAGAACTGTCCTTAGCCGTGGTATATTGGCCACATATCACATCCCCTCGGGCCTTACTGCTTAATTATACTGCTTCACTAGGTGTTGTGTTATAACAGTATGTTACCTGGTCCACCTGAACAGCTCTCTCCACCCTGTCCTGAGTGGTGCTGAAGGCCTTGTTCAACCAATAGGGAAGCGCCTCGCGGAAGCCCTCGTGGAAGTTAGTCAGCTCCAACAGTTTAACACTGAAACAACGCAACAGCCTTAGCTCTACACTGAGTGTACCAAACATTAGGAACATCTTCCTAATATTGAGTTTCACCCCTCCCCCCTCTTTTGCCCTCAGAACAGCCTCAATTCATAGGCTGCATGGACTCTACAAGGTGTCGAAAGCATTCCACAGAGATGCTGGCCCATGTTGACGCCAATGCTTCCCACAGTTGTGTCAAGTTGGCTGGATGTCGTTTGGGTGGTGGACCATTCTTGATACACACGGGAAACTGTTGAGCATGAAAAACCCAGCAGCGTCACAGTTCTTGACACAAACCGGTGCACCTGGCACCTGCTACCATACTCCGTTCAAAGGCACTTACATTTTTGGTTTTGGATGTTTAAGCCTTTAGGACAATTGAGACATGGATTGTGTATGTGTGCCATTCATTGGGTGAAAAAAAGATATGTGTAGTTGTACTGAAGCTGTTCTAAGGGGGGGAGGGGGCAACTCAATATTAGGAAGGTGTTCTTAATGTTTTGTACACTCAGTGTATATAGTGTAGTAATATGAAGTACTGAGTATGTATCAGGGAGTAGTGTGTTAGTAGTATGTAGTACTGGGTATATAGTATAAGGGAGTAATTTGTACTACCGAGCAACGTTCACTCCAAAAAAAATTGTCATTGAGCAAATTTCAAGTGTTTACTGTGAAAACTTCCAAGTGGGCTACTGTGGCCATTTGATTATAATGTTGGCCTACCAGAGTGGGCTACCATAAAAAATAATGGAGAAAAATGTATCCCATAATATTTTAACATGGAAATAGCTGTTCTATCATTCAGCCTACAGTAGCAGCCAATGTGTTGTGTTCAATGTAGGCCCTACATTCCACTAGACTTTTGAATAAAACATGCAGGGCTTGACTTTAACCTGTTTATGCACTTGTCCCTCAGACAAGGAGCTGACTGAAGAAATCACTTTACAAAATAAAATTTATTATTATTCCCATACCATTATTACAGAGAATGAGACAAATTATGCTACCCTCTGACTATTGGCTACTTAGCTTATTCAAGACCGTCTCATAATACAACACTGCCCCTTTAAGACATAAAAAGCTCTTTACCTGACTGGCTTTTCAAATATATCTAGAAATGTAATGTGTTGTGCTCTTGTTGGAAGCAACCACTCCCCCATTGCTGACTACAAATGATCTATAACTGGGCTAATAACTCACTAACTAGTAAAGAATATGAACACGTGGCTAGATGCAGCTCTCGCTTTGATCTCAAAACAAGCGCATCAACTCACGACCGCTCATGCTGTAAACACAGTCCAGTTCAAAGTGAATGGCACAGATACATATTTGGCCATCGCTATTTGCATATAGGCCTCATTCAGCTCTGATTGGTTATGACCCCCCGTCTGTGTACAGGCCTGAGTCGTGCTTGTCAATGGAATAGTTAGTTTTGCATAGTTTCTTTTGTTTCGGTATATTACAATTGAAATTCCCACAGTTGAGCAAAATGTTGATACTGTTAACTGAAGGGGAAAACTGAAGAAAGTTGAGTGAGGACTCATATTTATTCTGCAAGGCAGGAGCTGCGCGCACTCGAATGCGTGCAGCTAACAAGGTTCGTTGCTACTGAGTATGTAGTATAAGGGAGTAACCTCTGACCTTTTCTGTAGAAAGGCCTTGTCTTTGTGGATGGCCTGTAGACTCAGGTAGAGAGGGAACAAGCCATTGGCTAGACTCTGCTCCATCTTACCCTCCATTTGGTTTAGGGTGTCCCTCACCTCCCCCGCCAACTGAGAGAGAGAGAGAGACACAGAGAGACACAGAGACAGAGAAAGAGAGAGAAGCAGTGAGTTACACAGTGGAGAGAGGGAGTAAGAGACGTAGAGAGTAATGCAGTTATCTTTCACAGCCACTTACCAGGGAGTCCAGCTTTTGGTAGACTATAGTGAACACATCAACCTGCACAGCACTACAGAGAGAGAGAGAAACCCATTCAAGTCCATTCATGTGATTAACAGTCAGACCTTCTTCGTATTCAAGACAGATAATGTGACCTCCTTCCATACAGTCGTTCTGTGTGGTCGTCTGTCTCCTACCTGACAAACACTCTATTCCAGCTGTCCTTGTTGTGCTTGATGTCCTCCTGCACTTCACCTATCAGCCTAGAGAGGGCACTCACGGTCTCTGTCAGGTCCTGGGAGGGGGAGGAAGGGGAGGGTGGGGATGGAAAGAGAGATAAAGTTACAGAATGTGGGTAAATAAATGCTTGATGTGCTTTGAAAGTGATATGTGGGAGGGGTCTCTTTGTTTGTCTGCAGCCTACCTTGGTCATGGGTTGGTGTAACCCCTTCTTTATGGTGAACCACTCCTGTGTACCAGACTGAGGAAAACAAAAGACTTTCAGTCGAACAGAGTAACATAGCTCTGTGGATCGTTTAACAGATAGTTCATACAATATTAACTGTAGTCTTTAAAGTGGCCTTTCGATATGTACTCACATGCACCGCGTCGTTGACCTCGTCGTGCAGGTCAAACTGAGCCGGGTTCAGCTTCTGAAACGCCCGTGTCTTACATATCTGAGACAGGATTCTAAAACACACAGTTTCTTCATTAGATCTGTTTTAAACACATACTATATGACGCACGCGCACACACACACACACACACACACACACACACACCTGTGGTTCAACCAGTACTGAGGATGTATTACCCTCTGTGTTCTTAGAGCAGTGGTTTCCAGCATACCTCTATGAATATCTTAGAGCAGTGGTTTCCAGCATACCTCTATGAATATCTTAGAGCAGTGGTTTTCACACACACACACGCACGCACGCACGCACGCACGCACGCACACACACACACACACACACACACACACACACACACACACACACACTCGCAGCAGGGTACCTGAGTAGTGTGTGAAGGCGAGGGTTAGCGTCCTGCGTTGGGGGAAATATGTCTCTGTATTTGGCCACGAGACACAGTCCGTACTGCAGGAAACCATGGAGAGAGTCCCCTAGCTCCTGTTTCTGTACATATGTCAATGTGTTTACTTCATTAGTAAATAATATACAGTGTATAATATGTCAAATAAGGAAAGGAAGGCCTGTTTTACCTGTTGGTAGGGCAGCTCCTGTTGGTGCCAGTGGTACTCTATACTGGTCAGCTGCTGCAGCAGCAGTGAGGAGTCCACCTCTAAACTCTGGTAAAGTTTACTGTAGGCCACCCACTTCCTGTAAGACATATGTCAGCGTGTAGGTGAGTGTGTGCGTGTGTGCGTGTGTGTGTGTTGAGTGTGTGGTACTTACGCCAGATCCTGCAGGAAAGGTGAGAGGTCATTCTGAGTGGCGTATAGTTCCAACAGGGTCTGTCCTTCCCCACACAAGTCTCCTTTCCACGGACCACTACCCTGGGGGAGAGAGAGGTGTATTGCCTTCACAGATGAACCACCAGATGTGCATGTATGACTGTCAGATGTTCGAACTGAACTGTTTATTACCTGTTGCTTAGAGATGTGTGACTGGACAAACTGTTACCTGTTGCTTAGAGATGTGTGACTGGACAAACTGTTACCTGTTGCTTAGAGATGTGTGACTGGACAAACTGCTGTAGGATCCCACAGTAGTTGACGTAGGCACTACGACCTGCACTCAATGTCCCGTCTCTCTGTCACAGAGAAGCATATTGTAATGAGAATGTTTCTTCGTCATCCAGTAGATCACAAACTAAATCAACTGTCTCTTACTGTTAATGAAAAGCAAAACAAAAAATCCCACATGTCTCACAGTTTCTGTTAGAGAAAAACCATCCTGCTCTTTGGGCGTTTCTTTCATCAGTCTGACCATATATTTAAATTGACATGGTTGGTTTTATGTGTTCATTACATTATGTTGTAACATCATGTGCTACTAGAGAGTTGTAGAGGGACTTGAGCTCCATACCTCTTTGTGGGTGAATTTGAGCTGCAGATGACACTGGCCCCGATCTGGATACGTCTCTGTCCTCGGCTCCAGAACATACCAGTTATCCTCTGTACAATGCAGGTCCTTCACACACACACACACACACACACACACACACACACACACACACACACACACACACACACACACACACAAATTGGGAGCGTTACTTGATGAGCTTCATGGTGGGTGAGCGTCCTGGTGGGTGAGCGTCATGGTGGGTGAGCGTCCTGGTGGGTGAGCGTCCTGGTGGGTGAGCGTCATGGTGGGTGAGCGTCATGGTGGGTGAGCGTCATGGTGGGTGAGCGTCCTGGTGGGTGAGCGTCCTGGTGGGTGAGCGTCATGGTGGGTGAGCGTCATGGTGGGTGAGCGTCATGGTGGGTGAGCGTCATGGTGGGTGAGCGCCATAGTGGGTGAGTGTCATGGTGAGTGAGCGTGTGTGTAGAAACTGCTTTACCTTCAGTCTCAGAACAATGTTTCCCAAGAAATCATCCTGGCCTTTTAATTTCTTAGCATCCTTGATCATCCTAAATGGGAACATAAACAATCAACATTGGGATATTGTGTGTGTGTGTGTGTGTGCGTGCGTGCGTGCGTGCGTGCCTGCGTGCGTGTATGTGTGTGAGTGAGCTCTACCTCCTCAGTCCATGGAAGTTGGTTCTGATCTCTTCAAGCTTCTGTGCCAGAGACACCTCCTCATCCCTGTCCCTATGAGAGAGAGATTGATCAGATATTAATATGGAAAAAGATTTTCTGTTGGTTTCCTTCAAGCCGACTAACAAACAGTAGACTACTGGTTACTCACCACATCTCCATGTGGAAGCTTGCCCCGGCAGTTTCTTCAAACTCCCTACCAGCCCAGGGGAAGAGAGAGGTTTATAATCTTCATGACAGACACTTAATATATTTAAAATAATATATATATTTACAACAAATGGGGGATTGGAAATGATGCAGACAATTACATTGATAGAAGCCACAATCTATCTGCACTACTAAAGCTGATCTACCCCCTAAAAATAATAATAATAAACTGAAATACAAATAAAAGACACTACGTAGCATCAGTGTTTACTTTATCAGGACGTTCAAGGCAGTACAAACTGATCTGGGACCAGGCTAATAGAATGTTCAAGGCGGTACAAATTGATCTGGGACCAGGCTATTTCAAGGCACCCTATATAATGTAAACTCATAGGTGTGTTCTATGTATGAAACAGATAAAGCAACACCTCACGGCACAACGCCTCTCCTCTATTTGACCTAGGTAGTTTGTGTGTATGTATTGATATGTAGGCTACTTGTGTCATTCTTAAATGTATGTAGTTCTGTCCTTGAGCTGTTCTTGTCTATTAATGTTCTGTATTATGTTTCATGTTTTGTGTGGACCCCAGGAAGAGTAGCTGCTGCTTTTGCAACAGTTAATGGGGATCCTAATAAAATAACAAATAGGTTCTATGTTCTATCAAAATGTTCCTTCACGCACAGGACGAAGGTCTGGTTCCAGATGGGGTTGAGGGTCTGTTTCTTGGTTTCTGTCGTGTAAACCTCCTCGTCTGAGACGGCGTCCTTCACCACGGCTTTACGGGGTTTAGGTCTGGACCGTCGTGTCTTGCTCTCCTTCTCATCCTCCAGGATGGTCAGCAAGCAGTATGGGTCACTGAAACCTGGGGACAACATAACACACCGGAGGATTCACAGACCACAACTGCTAGATCTGTGGTTCCTAAACGGACCAACCTAAATCCAGAACTCTCTTGGCCACCTCCAGATAATCAAAATAGTTGAAGTACATTTGATTGTGTTCACAGATCTGAAGTATGACGTACCACTGACGTCTTTTCCCAGGATGCCCTTGGCTTCCTTCACAGTGGCCATCAGACAGTAGACTGGAGGCTGTGGACAAGACTCAGACTTCGTATGACAGAACCAGTGGAGGCTGCCGAGGGGAGGGTGGCTCATAATAATGACTGGAACAGCGCTAATGGAATGGCATCAAACTACTGGAAACCATATGTTAGATGTATTTGATATCATTCCACTGATTCCGTTCCAGTCATTACCACAGGCCCGTTGTCCCCAATTAAGATGCCACCAACCTCCTGTGGACATAACCCCCTTAGATACTGTAAAGGTAAATACTGCTGGGTCAAATGGCTTCTCCTAGAAGTATGAAACTCCTCTGCTTACTCACCTCTGTGTTCTGGACCCTGTCTGTCAGACTCTGGTGTTCATCCTCTGCCATAGAGAAAGCCTGAAGGGGGAGGGGAGGGGTAGTTTAATAGCAACAAGGTACTGTATTAGTATTTGGACAATAAAATAATCAGAACACATTTGGTCAGAGAGAGATTTAGGATACAGTAAGTTGAGAGTGTTTGGTTAGATGTCATGTCTGTGAGATGGTTAGGATAGAGTTAGTTGAGAGTGTTCGGTTAGATGTCATGTCTGTGAGATGGTTAGAATAGAGTTAGTTGAGAGTGTTTGGTTAGATGTCATGTCTGTGAGATGGTTAGGATAGAGTTAGTTGAGAGTGTTTGGTTAGATGTCATGTCTGTGAGATGGTTAGGATAGAGTCAGTTGAGAGTGTTCGGTTAGATGTCATGTCTGTGAGATGGTTAGGATAGAGTTAGTTGAGAGTGTTTGGTTGTCACCTCTCTGATGTATTGGTGCAGCTGGTTATCAGTGAAGACCTCTGCTGAGGCTGGCTTCCCCAGCTTATGGATGATGGTGTACAGCAGCTCTTTATACAGCGGCTTGAGCTGGGGGGCGGGGCAACAAACATCAACCTTTAATAGGGTCTCTTAAACGACATACTAATGTGCCACCTTCTGTAGCTTAAAAGTCTATGAGAACAAGTAGAATTCTTCTGTTACAGCAATGATACCTCTAAAAAGCCTATGAAAACAAGCAGAATTCTTAAGCGTTAAAGTGATGATACCTCTAAAAAGTCTATGAAAACAAGCAGAATTCTTCTATGTTACAGCGATGATATCTCTAAAAAGTCTATGAAAACAAGCAGAATTCTTAAGCGTTAAAGCAATGATAGCTCTAAAAAGTCTATGAAAACAAGCAGAATTCTTCTATGTTACAGAAATGATACCTCTAAAAAGTCTATGAAAACAAGCAGAATTCTTAAGCGTTACAGTGATGATACCTCTAAAAAGTCTATGAAACAAGCAGAATTCTTAAGCGTTAAAGTGATGATACCTCTAAAAAGTCTACGAAAACGAGCAGAATTCTTCTATGTTACAGCGATGATACCTCTAAAAAGTCTATGAAAACGAGCAGAATTCTTCTATGTTACAGTGATGATACCTCTAAAAAGTATATGAAAACGAGCAGAATTCTTCTATGTTACAGTGATGATACCTCTAAAAAGTCTATGAAAACAAGCAGAATTCTTCTATGTTACAGCGACGATATCTCAAAAAAATCTATGAAAACGAGCAGAATTCTTCTATGTTACAGTGATGATACCTCTAAAAAGTCTATGAAAACGAGCAGAATTCTTCTATGTTACAGTGATGATACCTCTAAAAAGTCTATGAAAACAAGCAGAATTCTTAAGCGTTACAGCGATGATACCTCTTGCTCCTTATGTCTTTTCTCCTTCTCTTCTGGGTTCTCATTCTCTTTAAAGTCCTGAAAGTACATCCATCCTGTTATCTACTGTGGGTTCTTAATTCAGGAAATGCTGAAGTCATAAAGTCACAGTTCGTGAAGTTAGTGTACGAGACTACTTAATAGTTTATTTGATAATGGCAGATACAAACAAGACATGACATCATTGATTATGATATTTATTGCATCAGGCTTTGGCTCATACTGCTTAACAATACTAGTCCTTATGTGGAGAAAATAGGAGCTGGACCTACCCTCCTGTCCTTCTGTCTCCTGGTCATCCCCAGTTTACGGGCAGGGGAGCTCTGAGAAGGAGGAGGGCAGTTACACACAATACCTTTATACAGTAACCCTTGCTTGTGGGAAGCAGGTATAACAAAAAAGCATTCATATTTCGAGCATATTTAAAATATGCCGTTGAAGTGGAGAGGCTCTGCTCACTGTACCTGTCTCGTTCTGTTCCTGGTTGAGCCACGAGCCTGTATGTGGAAGAGAAACAACCCAGTTTAGCCACTGGTGGTCAGGAAACCCGTGGCCCTACACTATAGACGGGCCAATGGTACTTGCTGTGACATATCAATTATGCAACAGTGGGGAGCTTGAGAAATGTCTGTGTTTTTAATGTGGAAAAATCTCATGCAAATAGCAGGGTGACACTAGTTAGGTCAGGGACTTCCTCATGTGAGGCGATAGGGAAACTACTCGTCTCCAGTTTCAGAACAAAAAATATAGGACAGGATAAGAAAGATCTGACAAGGATACAGATAAAACAGGAATGCACACACATATACACACACACATGCACGCACAGACACACGCGGGTATCAAAACTATGGATTTCTCATCTGTGGTTCTTTTATGAGAAGTGAAAACACCTCCTTCGGTGTCATCTGATCTCCGAAACACTGATCATGCCGAAGTATGATTCATGTTCACATCCCACTGGGTACAGACATCATTTCAACGTCTAGTCTTGATTGACATTTGGTTGAGTTGTTAACTAACTAATTCAACGTGAAATCAACCAAAATTGTTACAATGTCATTAGATTTAGGTTAAAAGTTTAGGGGAAAAATATGAAATTCCCTTACGTTGAGGACTTTTTCAAATCCAATGGGTTTTCCATGTTGATTCAATGTCATCACATTTTTTGTTGATGTGGAAACAACGTTGATTGAACCAGTTTTTAGCCAAGTGGGATCTTATCTTAAAATACCAAATGGACTGCATGTAACACTCACAGAACGAGTACATTCATAATAGACAACAGTCAGTTAGTCTTATCAAAACATCAATGATCGTGACACATTTTCGGCTCAATACAAAGATATTTTCAAGTCACTCAAAACAGAAGAGCACTTCACTGATGGTGAAAATGAAGTTTCGCAAACCGATTTGACCTCAGCATCCGTTTTTTTGAGGCCATCATCCTAAACTGTTATCTGTGAGAACATTAAACGCCCAACACACACATTGGAACCTGAGGATGTCCATAGTGCCAACATGTAATTGAACCCCTTCCTAATAAATTGGGCCAATACCAATACGATGAATGTGTTTCACAGAATAGGAATGCCTTGGATTTATTTTGTTGTTTATTACAGACAAATGAGAAAAAACATACAGTGAGGTCCAGAAGTATTTGGACAGTGACAATTGTTGTTGTTGTTTAGCCTCTGTACTCCAGCACTTTGGATATGAAATGATACAATGACTATGAGGTTAAAGTGCAGATAGTCAGCTTTAATTTTAGGGTATTTTCATCCATATTGGCTGAACCGTTGAAATTACAACACTTTTTGTACATAGTCCCCCATTTTAGGGAACCAAAAGTATTTGGACCATTTCTAAACCTTTCACTACTTTAATACAATAGAACTGAATTTGTCCAAATACTTTTGGTTCCCTAAAACGGGACTATGTACAAAAACTGCTGTAATTTGTAAACAGTTCATTCGATATGAAATCCAAATGTTCTGGAGTGCAGAGCCAAAACCACAAAAAATGTGTCACTGTCAAAATACTTTTGGACCTCACTGTATTAAATGAACTTGTTTGGTACTTGCCTGATCGGGAGGTTGCAGCAGGTTGTCTCCGGTTGTGGACAACCCATCCTGGCTTGGCATCATGGTTGAGGTGGATGAACAGCCAAATGCCTTTCTCTGCTGAGGCTGTGTTGCTGAAGGTTTTCTGCTATGTTTAAAGGATGGGAGGCAGTGAGAGGTTATACAGAGAGAGTAGTGCAGAGTGGGGCCAAGCTGTCACTTAGCAGGAAGTCATCATTTCCTGTTGAAGATGGTTGCTGTGACTTTCTGTTTCTTCATCTCTCTCTTCCTCTCTCGCATGCACACACACACACATGCATAAACAGACAAACAAACCCCCCAAAACGAATGGCTGTGTCCTGTTGTGTGTGGATTAGGAAAGACAATTACATGTAAATAATGTACATGGTTGATTTGCATTAGACATGGAAATGTCCACAACAGTAATCCTTTTACATAAAAGCATGGCACGAGATATAAGAAAAGATTAAACTTGGAAGTTGGGAGGTCAACGCCTGCATAGTAAACCAGCACACCAATTACAGTCAGGAGAAGAGTTTCTCAGAAACCCACTGCTAAAGAAGGTGGGCAGCAACATGGGCTTTTGCAGCCTGCGCTGACCACAAAAAGTACCTATCACCCTTGGTAGGCTGAATATGCAAGCTCAATCTGAATGTGGCTAACACATACACACGTATACCCACACAGTCAAACACTGACTCAGTATGTGTGTGTGTATGTGTGTATATGTGTGTGCGCGCGTGCGTGCGTGCAGAAAGGGGGTAATAGAGCAGACTAGCTGTTTTTGACCTAAATGAATCTCCTGCAGAGAAAATAAACGTAATTTGATGTTACACTTCGCCTTTGTTGAGTTGTGCTTTTTCCTGACATACAGGGATGAGTAGCCTACACACAAGGTTGTGTCCTCGTCAACAAATGTATGGTGTCCACAAAATGAAGAGACCATGAGCACTTTCACCCTCCTGTGTCAGTAAGTACTTTACATTTTGGGGAGCGCTCTTTCGAAATCAACTGCTAATATTGACGTTTTAGTCATTTAGCAGACGCTCTTATCCAAATCGAATTACAGGAGCAATTAGGGTTGAGTGCCTTGCTCAAGGGCACAAAGACAGATTTTTCACCTAGTCGGCTCGGGGATTCAAACCAGCGATCTTTCTGTTACTGGCCCAAAACTCTTAAACGCTGCATTAACTAAAAACAGTATGGCAAAGAACTTCACTGAGGTTAATGACATCTTTCTAATTTCGTCCACTCTCTCTGGAGGCAAGTATTAAGAGATTATAGAGCTATTCCTTATCTAACCTTAACAATTTTACATTTCAACTTCAATGGGCTATGGACGTGCCAAGGATCCCGAATAGCATGGCTCTGTTCTAGTAATGGCCAAAAAGAGCCACCTCTCAGAGATGACATCACTCTGTGGGCGTAACGCATGTCGGAAGTGCAGGTGCATCAGCATCACAACAAAAGCGAGACAGGCTGGCTGGTAACGGGGAAGCGATTTGATCCAGTTCACATAGCATCTGTCATTATTTATTAACGTTGTTCATTCCACACTCGGTAACATCGCAATGGCTTTGAATAAGAACAATTCTGAATCCGGAGGCGTCATTATCACCAACAATGAAAGGTGACGTTAGTTAGCTTATTCGTACTAGCGTAGTGCTTTTCAGTCAACGTGAGCAAGTTAGCCGTAAGCTAACTGTGTGCATATAGCTAGCTATGTAGTCTGTAGCTTATATTTTTGTGTAGTTTCCCAGCTAGCAATTCAATGTTTTGTAGCTACTGTAGCGTTGCCATTGCGTATTATTTCAGGCACCAAGCTAACATATCTTGCCTTGTGTCTTGTCAACACTTGGCCGGGACTCAGAAGCTAACCCTTGTTTACCATAATGATGGTTATCTTGTGTTGACTGCCGATCACGTCAACTCATCGGGTGAGGTTGAGCTAAGTTAGCCCCTACAAAGTTGCAAAATATAGCTAAATAACTAGCTAGCAAAGGATAGCCTGCTCTGGCAAATAGTGTAGCTCTTTTCCCGAACATAGCTAACGTTACGTATCTGTCATGCGGGTCTGGGGGTTAACAGGTAAGATGTACCTAGCCTCCTAGCCAGTCACTAGTGTTTGAAAAACGACCCAATTGTCATACTTGCGTAAAAGTAAAGATACCTTAATGTACTGAACAAAAATATAAACGCAACATGTGAAACGTTTGTCCCGTGTTTCATGAGCTGAAATAAAATATCAAACTATTGTTCCATACGCACCAAAAGCTTACTTCTGTCAAATTCACAAATTTGTTTACATCCCTGTTAGTGAACGTGTCTCCTTTGTCAAGATAATCCATCCACCTGACAAGGGTGGCATCTCAAGAAGCGGATTAAACAGTATGATCATTACACAGGTGAACCTTGTACTGGGGACAGTAAAAGGCCTCTCTAAAATGTGCCATTTTGTCACACAACACAATGCCACAGATGTTTAGAGGGAGCCCAGGACCTCCACATCCGGCTTCTTCACCTGCGGGATTGTCTGAGACCAGCCCCTCAGACAGCTGATGAAATCGAGGAGTATTTCTGTCTGTAATGAAGCCCTTTTGTGGGAAAAACACATTCTGATTGGCTGATTAGCCAAGTGGGTTGTCCTATGCCCACCCATGGCTGCGCTCCTGCCCAGTATGTGAAATCCATAGATTAGGGTCTAATGAATTTATTTCAATTTACTGATTTCCTTATATGAACTGTAACTCAGTAAAATTGTTAATTGTTGCATGTTTTATTTTTGTTCAGTATAGAAAATGACTAGTGAAAGTCACCCAGTGTAGTAATACATGTGTACAAGTATTTTGTTTTTAAATATACTTAAGTATTAAAAGTATAAATCATTTCAAATTCCTTTATATCATGCAATCCAGATGACACAATTTTCTTGCTTTTATTTTATTTACGATAGCCAGGGGCACTCGAAGCATGTGTTTTTAGTGAGTCAGCCAGATCAGAGGCAGTAGGGATGACCAGGGGTGTTCTCTTGATTGGACCATTGTCCTGCTAACCCTTTGAAATGTATTGAGCACTTTTGGGTGTCAGGGAAAATGTATGGAGTTTATTATGTATGGACTTTATTTTCTTTAGGAATGTAGTGAAGTAAAAGTTAAATAGTAGAGTACAGATACACCCCCCCTCCCCCAAAAACTTAAGTAGTACATTAAAATATTTTTACACCACTGCCAGCCACTAGTGTCACCAGGCCCAAGCCTATTATACCTTACTAGGTCTTTACTGCAGAGAGGCAATGGACCCTTTTTAGGTAACTGACCAACTTGGACCCTTTTTTAGGTAACTGACCAACTTGGACCCTTTTAGGTAACTGACCAACTCGGACAGTTACACAATGCCCCCTAATCTCTTAATCCTGTTTATTTTCTTGTTTTTTGGTGTGTTTTTAGCTCCGTGTGTGGTTATGAAAAAGGATGATTGTCATGTTGATTTTAGGTAAAGTAACAATGAATTGGCTTACAACATCAACCTTATATGTAGCATATATGTGTCATCAGTGTGTTGATGAGCTATGAGAATGTGGAGCTGGTGTTCTGTGAAGCAGAGTGCCTGCCTGATGCCTTCAGGAAGAGTAAGAAGGGGAGTATCTTCCTGACTCCCTACAGGGTAAGAGGAGACACACTTTCTTACCATGCAAACATATTATACAACCAACCCCTTATCCCCTAACCTATAGGCACCTGTCTAGGTATGAAAGGATGGCTGTAAACCAAGTTGTCTCTCCTCAGGTGATATTTGTTGCAAAGGGCAGTCGTGATGCTCTGCAGTCCTTCATGATGCCTTTCTACCTGATGAAGGGATGTGAGGTCAAACAGCCTGTCCTGGGGGCCAACTACATCAAAGGCACAGTCAGCGCAGAGCCCGGAGGTGTGTTTGTGTGTGAGAGAGGGCGAGAGAGAGAGGAAGTCTATGACTGTGTTTCCCACAAGACCTCAATGAACTTCACACTCATTACCTTAGAAATATACTATGTACATTTGAGAGACATATCTAGCCAAGGACCACTGCTGTGCTAAAAATTGACTTTAAAAATAGAAATCAGGATTATATTTTAGTTTTGAAAGTTGGTAACTGTACTTCTCACTTTCCAGGAGGCTGGGAGGGCTGTGCCACCTTTAAGCTTGTTTTTGCTGCAGGAGGAGCCATAGAGTTTGGACAGTACATGTTACAGGTTGCTGCACAAGGTGAAGGACTTTCGGAGCTGATTCTGTGATCAATTTACCCAATGACTATCTCCTTTTAAATAGCTAGATTTAAATGATGTCTTTCCCCCTCTCCTCTTCCCCTGTGCAGCGTCCAGGGGGCAGCCTGTGAGTGGTGGCTTTGGGGGCTGTCCCTACATGGGCAATGGGGCCTATGCCTACCCTCCTCCCCCAGCCAATGGGTACCCGGCGGGACCCCCACCCGGGTACTCCTACCCCAACCCCCCTCCACAAGGTACGGATCAGACAGACTACTGTTGTCTTCCTATGTATTTATTTTTGTACTTGTCTAATTGAAAATGGGAAAACCTAAGTTAATCATAACCAGTCCATGTAATAATGTGTTTCATATGTACTGTCTGTTTGTCTGCAGGTGTATTCTACCCCAACCCACCAGCGTTTGATGGTCCTGCGGCCTACATGCCCCCTCCTCCCTACTCCGCCCCCCTGGGGCAGCAGGCCCCCCACGACCCTGCCCTGCCTTCCACACCTGCAGGTCAGAATACATTTTGGTTCTTTCTTTCCTTTTTCTTTTTTTTGCAAAGTTCCTTCAGTAATGGTAGTTTAATTAGCGTGATGTGAGTGATCCCATGCTGCCGACACATTAAGTAAGGACAATGAATTCACTTCTCTCGGTTTCTATGTGTTTCTCCCCCACTTCTCTCTCTTTTCACTGGTGTTTCTCTCTCCTTCCACCAGCGGAGGCAAAGGCAGCAGAGGCAGCAACCAGTGGCAGCTGTTCCACACTTCCTCCCACCTACTTGCCACAGGTACCCCTTTACCACTTTTTTACCACTCTAAATCTGACTTGTAGGAACACATTTTAATCTAATAGACATACAGTACCAGCCAAAAGTTTGGACACACCTACTCATTCAAGAGTTAATATTTTTTTTTATACTATTTTCTACATTGTAGAATAATAGTGAAGACCTCAAAACTATGAAATAACATCTATGGAATCAGGTAGTAACCAAAAAAAGCGTTAAACAAATCCAAATATATTTGAGATTCTTCAATGTAGCCACCCTTTGCCTTGATGACAGCTTTGCACACTCTTGGCATTCTCTCAACCAGCTTCACCTGGAATGCTTTTCCAACAGTCTTGAAGGAGTTCCCGCATATGCGGAGCACTTGTTGGCTGCTTTTCCTTCACTCTGGGGTCCAACTCATCCCAAACCATCTCAATTGGTTTGAGGTCGAGTGATTGTGGAGGCCAGGTCATCTGATGCAGCACTCCATCACTCTCCTTGGTCATTGTCCTTTTGAAAATCAAATGACCGTCCCACTAAGCACAAACCATATGAGATGGTTTATCGCTGCAGAATGCTGTGGTAGCCATACTGGTTGAGTGTGCCTTGAATTCTAAATAAATCACAATGTCACCAGCAAAGCACCCCCCGCACCATCACACCACCTCCTCCATGCTTTATGGTGGGAACCACACATGCAGAGATTATCCATTCACCTACTATGCGTTCCACAAAGACACAGCGGTTGGAACCAAAAATCTCTAATTTGGACTCATCAGTCCAAAGGACAGATTTCCACTGGTCTAATGTCCATTGCTTGTGTTTCTTGGCCCAAGCAAGTCTCTTCTTCTTATTGGTGTCCTTTAGTAGTGGTTTCTTTGCAGCAATTTGACCATGAAGGTCTGATTCACGCAGTCTCCTCTGAACAGTTGATGTTGAGATGTTCCGGTTACTTGCACTCTGTGAAGCATTTATTTGGGCTGCAATTTCTGCGGCTGGTAACTCTAATGAATTTACCTCTGCAGCAGAGGTAACTCTGTGTCTTCCTTTCCTGTGGTGGTCCTCATGAGAGACGGGTTCATCATAGCGCTTGATGGGTTTTTGCGACTGCACTTGAAGAATCTTTCAAAGTTTTTGAAATGTTTCGGATTGACTGATCTTCATCTCTTAAAGTAATGATGGACTGTCATTTCTCTTTGCTTATTTGAGCTGTTCTTGCCATAATATGGACTTGGTCTTTAACTAAATAGGGCTATCTTCTGTATACCACCCCTACTTTGTCACAAGACAACTGATTGGCTCAAACGCATTAGGAAGGAAAGAAATTCCACAAATGAACTTTTAAGAAGGCACACCTGTTAATTGAAATGCATTCCAGGTGACTACCTCATGAAGCTGGTTGAGAGGATGCCAAGAGTGTGTAAAGCTGGCAAAGGGTGGCTACTTTGAAGAATCTAATATTTATCTTTTTTTTAACACTTTTTGTTGTTGGTTGCTACATGATTTCATAGTTTTGATGTTTTCACCATTTTTCTACAATGTAGAAAATGGTACAAATAATGAAAAACCCTTGAAAGAGTAGGTGTCCAAACTTTGGACTGGTACTGTAATTAACATAAGTTTCGATTTAGAAGGGTATGGATTCTCCCCATTTTTATATTTAAATTGTTTGTACTTTGGTCCAGCATCAGGTAGGAGAGGCAGGGTCATGCAGACAGCTGCTTGACCAATAAACAAAGAGCAGGTCAGAGTACAGCCAATGAATGCTGTGCAGGAAGCAGCACAGGACCAATGAGAGTGCGCTGTAGTGCTTTTAACTCAGTTTGTTGTTCTCCATACTGTGTATATCTGTAATGTTTTTCTCCTCTTCTCCAGGACAACCCACCCCCCTACTCCCCTACTGAAGACAAGAAGACCAAGTAGAGAGCCTGTATCTCAGCTCCCACCCCTCCGTCACACGGCCTGTACCACCCCCTATCTCTCCATCCCTATGATGTCTTTGTTCCTCCTTTCTCTTCCACCAACCCCTCCTTTTGGTCTCTCTCCTCTCGGTCTACCTTGCTCCCTTTTTAAGTCTCTCCCCCTCCCCCCTATGGCCAGTCTCTTATTTCACAACCAGCTAGCTATGTTAGCTCCACTCTCCCCAGCTCGTGTACAGGCAGTTACCTTCTGAGTTCCACTAAACAGTTCTCTCCACCTGACTTTAACTAAACAGTGTTACTTACAGCTTTTCTAGTGGTTGATGATATGATTGTAGCTTGTTTGAGCCAAAGATGTCAGGAAAAAGGGGAATATTAAGTTAAGACAGAGGTGTTTTTGACTGAGGTTTTAGTAGTATTCTTGGGTACCTGCCTTTTTCTGCATTGCCAAACACTACATTTTCTTGCCAGATCTGACAACGGCAAGTTGGCTAAAGCAGATACGGACAGGCATGCAGGCTCAAGGTTTAGCAGGTCGTTTTGGTGAGAACCTTGTTTATTTCATAAGACCGTTGATGACTAATTGAACTGGACTGAATTAAGTGATTTCTCAGCTATCCAGGGGCTAGTGAAAGGCTGTATATTGTTGATTTAGTTTATTATTTGTCTGTACATGCTTTTAATGTGACAACTTTTAATGAGAGGATAGCAGTAGATCATTTGACCAGGTCTTTGTTGAAATTTTACATATCTGAAATGACACCCTTCTATAAAGGGAATATAGTGTAATTTGAGACTTTCCCGTTGTGTTGATAGGAACCAAAATGTTCAGTATAGTGGACAGCTAGCTAGAACACTAAGAATCCCTGATCCTAGTTGAACTATCAAACTACATGGAAAGATGATCTTAGCTATCTGCGACTTCCTGTGTGTGTGTATATAGAGCAGTTGCCCTATGATGTCATGTCCTGTGTCACTCTTCTGAACATTCTAGAACTCACCAGATCACATCAAGGAATTAAACAAATGAAATAGTTCCTTGCATCACATCACCCTGCAGTGTTCTGGACTAACAGATTAGATTAGATCAATAGTCACTTCTCTCACATCTCACATCTAACAACACTGATGGCTATCAACTTCTCTTGTGGTGTGTCCTTTACTGACATGTTTGAGGTCAGTCTCCTGAATCTGATCTGAGCACCTTAATATTTGGGCATCTCTCTTTCTCTCTGGCACAATGCAGCTGGCAGATTCTTTGCACTTTCAGAATGCTATGCATCGGGCCTCTTCGCGCCTGCCATGGCTATGTGTATAGTAAAAAAAAAGTCAGATATGGCTATATTTATTTCAAGTTCCCACTAATTTATTGATTAATTCATTTGAAATGGTCAAATATATTATTAAAAAGACCAAAGCATGGGCTCAATTGTAACTAATATGGATTGGATTTTTATTAAACTGATCTTGTGATGTGAAGTGTGTCCATTTTATTCATTTGACAGTAGTTCATTTTTCTGTACACATTGTGATGCAAGCCTGGGTACCTGACTTTCTGTATTTTTACACGCTACGTCATTGCCTTGTTTGACAAAACGTCAAGCTGTCTAAATCAGAAGACTACATTTTAAATACCATATTTGTCCAGTTCCAACTTCCAACACAAAGTAGTGCAAAACATTTAACGTCAGCTTCAGTAGAAATCCAACAGGAACTTTTGTGAAATTTCTTCGGCGTTTAGGGATCCTAGAAATGTGCTTTTCCCTTCTCTTATGGAAAACCGGTTTCCCGCACAGTAGTCATTTCCAGTTCCTAACTGTGCTCACGGTTCTGAGAACTTGCAAATCCACATCAGTATCCCAAAGACTAGTCCACTGTCCCGAGTGATCCCATATTTCAGAACATTAACAGTGCAGAAGAGTCCCGTGTCACATATGTACTTACTAGTCGCTCTCGTTCAAGTCAGTGTCCCACAACAGGACTGTAAAAACATCTGTACAGTAAGGTGAGATCACAACACTCATCAGCTTTACAAGACTAGCCCCTTATGACATTGTTAGCTCAGTTGTTCCCTTTCGTGTTGTCGTCATGGCGAGCAGAGGGTGACGCTGACGCCCTCCGCTATCCGTCAGGCGGGGGAACAGCTCCTGAGTGAAGGCACAGTAGAAGGAATGCAGCCTCATCTGCCTGTCTCCGTAGTACGTCAGCGTTCCTGCCTCATAATCCAGCAGCATTCCAATGTGGTGGTAGTGGCCAGCCACCGTCTCCCGGCGCCCGCTGTGCCAGGCGTTCAGCTGGTCCTCATCCAGCTGGAGGCTCCAGGACAGATCGTTCATTCCCACCATGCTACTCTTTTCCCTTTTCCTTCCTGGGGATGCCCTCATAGGTGAACTGGGGGAGAGACGCAGGGGTCAAAGGTTATGTTGGGAAGTCTCAAAAGACACAGGTGCAATTCTATAGCCCCCAAACTCAACTCTGGACCTGGAAGCCAGTTACACTGCTCCCCCCATTGTCAGTTGAATACCCCTGCTCTGGGCTACCATGGCCTTCACACACTCTTACCCCCAGGTAGGCCTATGGCTTTGGACACCTCCAGCTCCCAGTACTGCTTTCTGTGTTGGAAGCCCTGGAAGCAGAGCACCTGCCAGGTGTGGTCAAAGCGAGTCTCGTGTGCGGGGACACGGCGCGGCGGTCAGGTGTTCTGCCTGTCGGTTCTCCTGGGAGAGTACCAGGTGACTGTTGGCCCGTACGAGGGTCAGAGTGCAGTGGTCTGTGGAGGGAGCATGTGAGAAGATGCATATTAGTCACAATTGGCTCTAAAACAGTGGATAGGTGATACATCACGGTTATGTTGGCAAACTTTTTAACATCATTCAGGTCACTAAATATAGAGCCCAGAATAAATCGCTATGCTATTATTTACAGTTACAGAGAGTTGGGTTTTTTATAATAAAGTAAGGTATGACCATATACATTCACTGAGGCCTTTTTTCCAAGCTGGGTGACATGGAGCAGCAGGGCTGGGGACCACAGCCAGGACGGGGCGTTTATCCTGGGGAGAAACACAGAGACATTTTAACAGATTGGAGATGACTATGCATAAGGCTGGGTGTTGTTTCTATCTAAATATAGAGCATTTACCTTTAACACAGTGAGACAATATACTCCTCATACAATAAGGTTACCTTGCTTGTCCTGCCCCACAGCTGTAGAGACAGCCTTCTCCTTCATACAGTGAGGTAAGGTTACCTTGCTTGTCCTGCCCCACAGCCTTCTCCAGGTCCTCAGACACTAGCTTGGAGATCCGTGACAGGATGTCTGTCACCCCGCTGAGCCTCTCCTACAGGTTTTTTTTTTGAATTTTTTTTTATTTTACCGTTATTTTACCAGGTAAGTTGACTGAGAACACATTCTCATTTAAAGCAACGACCTGGGGAATAGTTACAGGGGAGAGGAGGGGGATGAATGAGCCAATTGTAAGCTGGGGATGATTAGACAGCCGTGATGGTATGAGTGCCAGATTGGGAATTTAGCCAGGACACCGGGGTTAATACCCCTACTCTTACGATAAGTGCAATGGGATCTTTAATGACCTTAGAGAGTCAGGACACCCGTTTAACGTCCCATCCGAAAGACGGCACCCTACACAGGGCAGTGTCCCCAATCACTGCCCTGGGGCATTGGGATATTTTTTAGACCAGAGGAAAGAGTGCCTCCTACTGGCCCTCCAATACCACTTCCAGCAGCATCTGGTCTCCCATCCAGGGACTGACCAGGACCAACCCTGCTTAGCATCAGAAGCAAGGTTAAGGGTCACATCCACCGGAATGTCCTTCATAGGAGGGACCTCCACCAGCCGAGACTCCTACAGAGGATATGAAGAAAATATGATATAATTAGATTTATGTTAATAATAATACAATATGAGGTTTCTATCCCAAAGCTACTTATATGTATACATTCACTACATTACCAAAAGTATGTGGATACCTGCTTGTCGAACATCTCATTCCAAAATCATGGGCATTAATAAGGAGTTGGTCCCCCCTTTGCTGCTATAACAGCCTCCACTCTTCTTGGAAGGCTTTCCACTAGATGTTGGAACATTGCTACAGGGACTTGCTTCCATTCAGCGACAAGAGCATTAGTGAGGTCGGGCACTGATGTTGGGAGTTTAGGCCTGGCTCGCAGTCGGTGTTCCAATTCATCCCAAAGGTGTTTGATGGGGTTGAGGCCAGGGCTCTGTGCAGGCCAGTCAAGTTCTTCCACACTGAAATCGACAAACCATTTCTGAATGGACCTCGCTTTGTGTATGGGGGCATTGTCATGCTGAAACAAGAAAGGGCCTCCCCTCACTATGCATTGGGGCAGGTAGCATTCTCCTGGCATCTGCCAAACCCAGATTTGTCCGTTGGACTGCCAGATGATGAAGCGTGATTCATCACTCCAGAGAACGCGTTTCCACTGCTCCAGAGTCAAATGGTGGCGAGCTTTACACCACTCCGGCCGACGCTTGGCGTTGCGCATGGTGATCTTAGGCTTGTGTGTGGATGCTCGGCCATGGAAACCCATTTCGTGAAGCTGCTGATGAACAGTTCTTATGCTAACGTTGCTTCCAGAGGCAGTTTGGTACTCGGTAGTGAGTGTTGCAAACCGAGTACAGATGATTTGTACACGCTTCAGCACTCGGCACTCCCGTTCTGTGAGCCTGTGTGGCCTACCACTTCGCAGCTGAGTTGTTGTTGCTCCTAGACATTTCCACTTCACAATTACAGCACTTACAGTTGACTGGGACAGCTCATGCAGGGCAGAAATTTAACGAACTGACTTGTTGGAAAGGTGGCATCCTATGACGTTGCACGTTGAAAGTCACTGAACTCTTCAGTAAGGCCATTCTACTGCCAGTGTTTGTCTATGGAGATTGCATGGCTGTGTGCTCGATCTGTCAGCAACAGATGTGGCTGAAATAGCAAAATACACTAATTTGATGGGGTGTCCACATACACTATATATAAAAGTATGTTTTATGTATTTGATCTATGTAAATAAATGAATATAAAACAGCTGAAAAACTGAAGGACTATATGGTGGAGGCCTAACCATTTCCCAGCATTATAATACTCTTCATCAACCATCTCAATGATTACCTTCCTCTGATCAAGCCATGAACTGTCCATCTCCATCTTTGGAGGAAGCACTCAAAGACTTGGTCTCTATTGATTGACCTAACTAGAGCTGGGCTATTCATGATGATGTATTGGTTGACCTAACTAGAGCTGGGTTACCCATGATGATGTATTGGTTGACCTAACTAGAGCTGGGCTATTCATGATGATGCATTGCTTGTTTGTTTTTTTGCTTTTGAAACGCTTTGAGATTTTTATGAAAAGCGCTATAGAAATTTGATGAATTATCATTATTCATTATTTTTATTATAATAAATGTCGATTTGGGTATTTCCCCTTAATATTGTTGAAGATTATACAATATAATATGAAATAATTAAGCCTATTTTTTCTACTGTTGATCAGAAGGGTAAAACATTACAGATAGACGTGTTAGTGCTAAATATCAAGGTTGTCGATATTTACATGTTTTATTAGTCTGCTTGGTGTATACTAGGCTTGAGTCTCCTAATCTACAATTAGTGTTCTAGAATGCTTACATGTAAAACCAGCTCTAAGCTTATTGGCATACTGTATTTTCTAACCTGTATTAGCTGGGTGTCGGACAGGTTGCTAAGGGCTACGATCTGGCCCTGGCTTTCCCTGAGTTGCTGGGCCCTGTCCTGTAGCAGCTCCTCTAGCCGAGCCTCTACCTGGAAGAGAGAAGCCCCCTCCTGCTCAATGAAGTTTCCCTGTAGACTCCTGTTTCTCTGCTAGGACCTTCAACAGCACGGAGAACTTGGCATTCACCCAGTGGGAGGTCTGCTGTAGGGCCATCTACAGAGGGTGAGAAGTTGGGGATGAGAACAGTAAGGGGGGGGGGGGGGGTTACCATAAGGATAGTTTTTCAGATTCTAGTTTGGACTGCAGTGAGCGAGGTACTAACTAGAGGTCTTCACGGGTCCAACAAGTTGAACCCGTTCAGAAATGGATCCGTGAGTTTTCCTACCTGACCAATATGCATAAATACAAGGTCCCGAACAGTCATTCTGATTCCCATGTAAAATAGCCTTTTGAGTGACTAGAATTTCACCCATAATATGTTTTGGATACAAATGCTCAATTGTTTATGAATTACATTCATGTCTAACTACCAGGAAGTTTAAAAAGACAGGTTGAGTGGGCCGGGAACTGATATTCATGAGCCTTGACTGACAGCTCATTTGAAACACTTATGATATGGAATAAACGCAACGTGTAAAGTGTTGGTCCCATGTTTCATGAGCTGAAATAAAATACCCCAGAAATGTTTGATACGCACAAAAAGCTTATTTCTCTAAAATGTTGGCAACAAACTTGTTTACATCCCTGTTAGTGAGTATTTCTCCTTTACCAAGATAATCCATCCAACTGACAGGTGTGGCATATCAAGAAGCTGATTAGTATGGTCATTACACAGGTGCACCTTGTGCTGGGTACAAAAGGCCACTCTAAAATGTGCAGTTTTAGACCACGTGTAACCATGCCAGCCCAGAACCTCCACATCCGGCATCTTCACCTGCGGGATTGTCTGAGACCAGACACCCAAACAGCTGATGAAACTGAGGACTTTTTCTATCTGTAATAAAGCTCTTTTGTGGGGAGAAACGTATTCTGATTGGCTGGGCCTGGCTCCCAAGTGGGCATATGCCCTCCCAGCTCCACCCATGACTGCGCCCCTGCCCAGACGTGAAATCCATAGATTTAGCCTAATGAATTTATATCAATTGACTGATTTCCTCATATGAACTGTAATTCAATAAAATCGTTGAAGTTGTTGCATGTTTTATGTTATCTACAGTTGAAGTCGGAAGTTTACATACTCTTAGGTTGGAGTCATTAAAACTTGTTTTTCAACCACTCCACAAATTTCTTGTTAACAAACTCTAGTTTTGGCAAGTCGGTTAGGACATCTACTTTGTGCATGACACAAGTAATTTTTCCAACAATTGTTTACAGACAGATTATTTCACTTATAATTCACTGTATCACAATTCCAGTTTATTTGGCTAAGGTGTATGTAAACTTCCGACTTCAACTGTATGAAGCATTAATGCAAACACGTCCAATGTATCTGACATCTCTAATCTGTTAGAATTACTCATTAAAAAACTAGGTCAATGAATTACATTGACCTGGTTTTCCCCCTAGTTTCTACACAGATCGGAAAATGCGCCTTCAGTTATGCAGTTATGCTGCACCTTCCCCTCTGGGGAAATTCAAAATTCGGTTCTCACACTCCACCAATTTCTGATATTTTAAATGTTAATTGTGATTGTTTTTCTTAATGTGTACTGTATATGTCTTGTGTCTGTATATTTGTGGGTACATGTGTTTTTTCTTTGTATTGAAAACAGGGCTGTACTGTTAATATAAATAAGAGTATAATCATTTTTTAAAAAAGTATATGTTGTGTTTATTATTTTGTTCAGTATATATTTACATATTAGCCCTATGTCAAGCAACTTGGATGCAGTGAGCAGTGTTCACACCAGCATCAACAGGTTTGTTGATTTGACAACTGTGTCAGACTTTTGGATGACAAATAACTGTCATCCAAAATTCCATGACCGTCACACACAGACAAATCTACTTTACTAGGAAAAGGAACCTCTTTTCAATGTAGGCCTCTCAATTGACTATGTTGGTACTTTCACCAGTGTATTGAGTGTCACTATAAAAAAACAACTTTACCTTGGGCGATATTCTCTGTCAGCCCAGCTCCTTTCAGTCTCCATACATATTCCCACCTCCACCCCCTTCCTCCACAGTAGTGACTGTGGAAACAGATGGACAATACCACATTGAGTGTGTAGTAGAATATGAATTAAATTCCATGACAGCTGCAGCACACAAATGTTGACCGCAGGTAGTCCCCATCAGACAGAATATAGTGTGTATATAGTCAGTGTTTTCCAGGAGTTAGTGTTGGGTCACAGGCAGCCAATGGGGCTGGGGCAGAATTCTTTTGACCCCTTTTTCTCCCCCATTTCATGATATGCAATTGGTAGTTACAACTCCCATACGGACTCAGGAAAGGCGAAGGTCGAGAGCCATGCGTCCTCCGAAACACGACCCCGCCAAGCCGCCCTGCTTCTTGTCGGAGGAAACACTGTACAGCTGGCGACTGAAGTCAGCGTGCATGCGCCCGGCCTGCCACAAGGAGTCGCTAGAGCGCGATGGGACAAGGACATCCGGACGACGCTGGGCCAATTGTGCGCTGCCTCATGGCTCTCTGTGATACAGCCTGGGATCGAACCAGGGTCTGTAGTGACGCATCTAGCACTGCGATGCTGGGCCTTAGACCGCTGTGCCACTCGGGAGGCCCCCAGAACATATTTTATGTGTTAATCTCATTGACATCCACAAAAACATAGGAGTTACATAAGGTCTGTCTGACCTCTCGGTTCTCCCTCTCACACTCCACCAGCACCTCCTCGTGGTTCTTACACTCAGAGATGGCACACTCACAGCACACACACATGTTGTCTGTCCAGCAGTAATACACCAGGGACTTCTTGTGTCAGTCACACAGAATCAGGGTCATGGCTCTGGCCATGTCGCCCCTCATAACTGGTACAGTGTCTCTACCGGACGCACCGGCACTGTTCGCTGAGGCCTCAGCCAGAGAGGACAGGGACACGTTGCGATTCAGGACAAGCCTGGTGGTGAATTTCTCATTGCAGATAGGGCATGTCGGACTTGGACTTGGTGTCCCAGTGAGCCGTGATGCAGTCTCGACAGAAGGTGTGACCGCATGGGACGGTGACTGGGACCGTGAAGGGATCCAAACAAATGATGCAGGACAAATTGTGGGCCTCCATCACTCCAGTTGATCTGTCTACAGAACACTCCCCTTCAGGTCTGTGGAGAGAAATTCATGGGAGAAGTAGGACATGTGGGTTGCTGATACAGTGGCTCCATTACATGGATATGGCTTTCAATATTGATTCTAAGATTGCTTCATGCATACTGTAGTCGTCATAATGTCACTTGAAAACCCAAACATTACTGTATACTATACTCGCCTACTGTATACTGGCCTTCTTATCGACAGCATCACTAGAGAATGAGCCATTTAGAAGAATGACCATGGATCTTATCAGCAACTCGACATTCCATTATGGGATGTCATTGCATGAGTCACACGATGCTACATAGGCTATACAGGGCTCAAGTGGAGGCTGCTGAGGGGAGAACGTTCATAATAATGTCTGGAAAGGAGTAAATGAAATGGTATCAAAAACATGGTTTTCAGATGTTTGATACCATTCCATTCACTCCATTCCACTCTATTCCAGGCATTATTATGAGCCGTCCTCCCCTCAGCAGCCCCCACTGGCTCCTACATATTATTCTGTGTGACCTGGAATTTTATTTCAGGAGTAGCAATGCACCCAAAATGAAGGATTCTTGCTTTAATATCGCAAATATTTTTCATTGTGCTCTTAAATGTATTTGTGTGCGCCTACATTTTTCAACTTAGGCGCACAAATGCAGTTTAGGTAAGCATAGAGCCCTGCTATAGCAAAGCCAGCAGTTTGTAGCTAGCAAGCCTATATCAAATTAATGGAAATCATAGTAACGTTAGCTACTTTGTAACCATTGTTACAGTAAAAAGACAACTATCAAGTCGAAAGATGAGTACAGTTCTATGAATCAAAGGTAAAACACTTAACATATTGTCATTCTAATATTCAATTTTAAAGTAAATGTAGCTCACCAGTGTAATAAATTAATATAGGGCATCTAATTTGAATACAGTAGCTGGGAATCCGCCTCGCCAAAATACATATGAAGCTCCATATGATGACGAAGTACTCATAAATATCATACGTGGCCTATACTCCACATGCCGGATGTTACAGTTTGCGTTTTTCGTCATTTCTCAATTCACCTCCAAAATGGCGTTGCGTATGCTTTGCTCCTCTGTGCTGCGAACGGGCACAGATATAGGGGTCAGCAATGCCAGAACATTTGGAACTGCAGGTACGATGTTATTGTTGACAGAATTATGGTTCCAAATTCAGGAATTATTAAAATGGCGAACACCCAAATTCAGGAATTATTAGAATGGCGAGCCTCTCGCAAGCGAATACCGAAAGCAAGGTTTCAAATCATGGCTACGTTAGTTAGCTGGCTAGTGGCTACTCCCTGCTTAAGCCTTATAACGTTACTTGCATATCATATTTATTCTGGTAATATGTGTTTGTGAATTTCAGCAATTTTATGCCGACGGTCTGCTCCATTGGGACCAATGCCAAATGAGGACATAGACTACAAAAACTTGGAATCACTCGAAAAGTATCGCAGCTACACACGCTACCTCAAGAAAGCTGAGGAGGCGAAGAACACACCAGCCTGGTGGAAGACCTACAGACAGTATCAGGAGCAAGAGGACCCTGGGCATGGTGCGCAGTATTTTCTTATACACTGACACAATAACGTTACCTAATGTGCCCTCCTACAGTATGTTTACTTCAGCCTCTGCCAAGAGGTCTGGACCTTGCTTTATCACAGTGGTGGTAGTGCGCTTGTCCTGCATCTGCAGCTGAGTTACTGGTTCAAGTAGTGTTATCAGCCCAGTTTTAGAAGATCTGAAATATAAAGATGAATGTCAACTGACACAAAGACATTTCAACCCTTTATTGTCTGGCATGCTCCGTTTTCTCTCCTGTATGTCATTCTGGTCCAGGTGTGGAGCGAGCCAACATTGGGCTGCCACATTGTCGGCCCTCCAGGGTGAAGGAAGCGAGGGAGCGGAAGAGGGTGGTGAAGGAGAACAGGCGTAGTTTAGAGCTGGAGAGAGCCATGCGTCTGCGTACCTGTAAGTTCCCCCAGCTTGGCCTGATATTTTTGAATACCAGGCCCCTACATATAGGAACCAGACATATTAGCTTAATTTCAAAGACTGTAACAGGTCATCTTGATTTAATATGGATGTTGTTTTTCCAGTTAAGGTCTCCCTGGATCGCGTGCAGGCAGGCTGGGAGGAGACGAGCGGCCCGTACCATGTCCAGAGGCTAGCGGATCACTATGGGATCTTCAAGGATCTGTTCCCCACGGCCTACTTCTACCCCCGCTTCATACTGCGTGTCAGCTACGGCCAGGACAGCCCAGCACAAGTACATTATGGGAACCACTTGACCCCCACAGAGGTAAGAGAAACGGATCGTAGGTGGATGCTGTAGTTTTCAGAACTGATTTACGGACAGATGTTACCTTTGTTCAGAGACACTTTTATTTTATTTTTTTTGCCCTCAGAATCCTGCATATGTCTGTGTATTCTTCTATTTCACCTCCTCGCCTCTGTGTTTAACAGGCTGCTGTGGCGCCTCAGGTCAGTTTTGAGGCAGAGGAGGGCTCCATATGGACACTGCTGCTCACCAGTCCAGGTCAGACAGACACACACCATCAGAAAATACCAAGAATTTTATAATCCAGTTCTTAACATGTCCACATGGTGGCACTGTATGACTAAAGAAACATTTACTGCATGTTTTGTGTGTAAACCAATGATTTGTTTGTTTCAGATGAGCATCTGCTGGACAGTGAAGGGGAGTATGTGCACTGGCTGGTGTAAGTATTGCAATAATGATAATTGTATTGTGCTTTTGTCAAACTTGTAAGTGGTTTAAATAGTCTGGTGGTCGCCTACTCCTTCAACCATCAATATGATGATAATAATAATTATAATTAAAAAAAATGTTTTTTATATATAAATGTAACCTTTATTTAACTAGGCCAATGATGACCCTTTTTAAATCTGTTTTAAATTGATGATGATGATGAGCTCAGTTACCATCAGAAAATGTTTACACCTCTAATTTCAAATGACAACAATCACAAATTGGTTGCCAAAAAAAGTGAGTCATTGACGTCCTCTCCTTGTTTCCAGTGGGAACATCCCAGGTGGGGCTGTGACCTCAGGAGAGGAGCTGTGTCCATACCTGGCCCCGATCCCCGCCAAGGGTACTGGCTTTCACCGCTATGTTTACATCCTGTTCAGACAGGAAGAAACCATCGACTTCCATGAAGACATCCGACCGCTGCCATGGTGAGGAACAGGACATCCACAAGGGTCACTCGCGCTCCATGACATCAATCATCAATCCATAGGGTACCCAAACAGACGAACACACACAGTAACATGCTCCCCCCCTCTGTTCCCCAAGTGTGTCTCTGTCAGAGCGGAGCTTTAAGACGGTAGAGTTCTACAGGAAACACCAGGACAGCATGACTCCAGCAGGCCTCTCCTTCTTCCAGAGTCAGTGGGACCAGTCTGTTACCAACACTTTCCATAACATACTAGGTAGGTACACACAAGTTTTATGAGTGTGGCTGAACCTTTGGGAATGTTGCTGGCAATTTGATGTGTGCAAATGTATACTGAACAAAAATATATAAAAGCAACATGCAACAATTTCAATGAGTTTACTGTGTTACAGTTCATATAAGGAAATCAGTAAATTGATATAAATTAATTAGGCCCTAATCTATGGATTTCACATGACTGGGAAGGGGTGCAGCCATGGGTGGGCCTGGGAGGGCATAGGTCCACCCACTTGGCTAATCAGCCAATCAGAGTACATTTTTCCCCACAAAAGGGCTTTATTACAGACAGAAATACTCCTCGGTTTCATCAGCTGTCTGGGTGGCGGGTCTCAAACGATTCCGCAGGTGAAGAAGCCGGATGTGGAGGTCCTGGGCTGGCATGGTCTGCGGTTGTGAGGCCGGTTGGACGTACTGCCAAATTCTCTAAAACTAAGTTGGAGGTGGCTTATGGTAGAGAAATTAACATGAAATTCTGTCAACAGCTCTGGTGGACATTCCTGCAATTGCACGCTCCCACAACTTGAGACATCTGTGGCGTGACAACACTGAACATTTTAGTGACCTTTTATTGGCCCCATCACAAGGTGCACCTGTGTAATGAGCATGTTGTTTAATCAGCTTCTTGATATGCCACACCTGTCAGGGGAATGGATTATATTGGCAAAGGAGAAATGCTTACCAAGCGATATAAACACATTTCTGGGATCTTTTATTTCAGCTCATGAAACCAATACTTTACATGTTGCATTTTATATTTTTGTTCAGTATACTTTGGTATACACTCATTGCAATGTATGTGCTGTGGCATCTTGTCTCTATTGCAGCTCAGCGATTGCAAACATGTCTCTTTACAAGAAAATCGTGGACCTTGAGTAATACTCTTTCTGGGAACACTTTAGTGTGGGGATTTAATTGTGTGGGTGATTTTGTGATAAGTGTCCGTAGACTACTGGATCGGAAGGAAGAATGGGCGGGTTCTATTTTATCCTGAGGTGACATCATCGGCTATAATGTTGTAATGGACTGATTGCTTTCCGGAGGAAGTCAACATGGGGCTTTTTCAACATTGCAGCCGACAGTGCAGACAATATACCCACAATTCATCATGGAGTTAATGCTCTCGAACACTAGGCCATGTTTGAGAGCAGGAAAAACGATGTTTTTACGGGTAAATTGTGACTGACTGATCTACGAACAATATTGAGCAGTTATTTATGATACAAGGTGATTTATAGATCAGTCAGTCTTGACTCCTCATTTAAGTCGGCTGTAATGTGGAACACACAGATCGTCTTTTCTCTTAGGAGGTCGTCGGGGGGGACTGACATGAGATTCACCCATCCTCTCTTGGTCCCTCAGACATGAAAGAGCCAGTGTTTGAGTTTGAGCGGCCTCCTGTGTACCACCCTCCTCAGGTGAAGTACCCTCATGGACAGCCCCTACGGTACCTGGACAGGTACAGAGACGGACAGGAGCACACCTACGGAATCTACTGATGTGTGCAATCTGGATGGACACACACACAGTCCAATTATGGTGATGGATTGTGTTAATATAATAAAGCATTTTTTTTCTATGAAATGTATTTGTCTAGATGCTCTCTTGTGCACTTTTGATTTGCTTCTATTTCTGTCTGAATTCTCCCCTTTTTTTAAAAGAGGAAAGTTATTTTTAAACCAGCTGGGAACTGTTGCCAGTGTGGTGATACTGATGATTTGTCGCTCCAGATAGTTGTTTACATGGCAGGTTAGAATAACTAATGTGGCAGGTTAGCAGAGTTGGGTAGGTTACTTTCTAAATGTAATCCGTTACTAGTTACCTGTCCCAAATTGTAATCAGTAACGTAACTTGGATTACCCAAACTCGGTAAGGTAATCTGATTACATTCCATTACTTCTAGATTACTTTCCCCTTAAGAGACAGAAGAAGACAAATGTATGTTAACAATAGAATGGCAGCTATTGCAGGATAAATCAATGTTAAAGTTTACATAGCTGGCCATATATGGATGTTAAATGTTACTTTATGGGTTGGTTATGTAGGCTTCTTCTAACCCATTGCTTTCTACTACATAGAATAATACGATTAAATGATATCTTTACATTAAAAACCAAAGTCTATCAGAATTCTAATAAATGTTATACCCCTTGATCTCCAAGAATAGGACATTGAAATATGGCAGTATACATTAGCTAAATTGTTTTACCTGAGCATGACCCCAAAACTAAGGACTTATTAGCCAGCCCTACTTTGTTGTTTATGATTTTGTTGTCATGGAGGACTGATTGGGCTCATGGATTTGAGTTGAAAAATAAATGCTGTGCTCATGGAATGGCATGTGCTATTTACCTGGGCTGGTGAGCAGCAGTGTCCATATGGAGCCCTCCTCTGCCTCAAAACTGACCTGAGGCGCCACAGCAGCCTGTTAAACACAGAGGCGAGGAGGTGAAATAGAAGAATACACAGACATAGGCAGGATTCTGAGGGCAAAAAAACTAAGGCAGTTATTTATCTTATAACTTGTCCTTGTGGTAAAAATTATGTGGGGGAAAGCAAAGCGCAAATGAAAAGTACGAATCTCAGAGCATCGTAGCACCATTAGGTGCAAAAACTCGACTTACCCAGTTGCAGCCCACTTTTTGAAAGCTAACCACTCGATTTTGTCTCTACGCTATATCCGAGAGGGGGTAACCTCGACAATTTATTGTTAAAACGAGAGGCTGCCTGGATCATTAATTTAAAGACCCTTGCTTCCTTCGGTCTCAACGTAGACTTTTGATCTGAGGCCATTCTTGTGATTAATGTGTTTTTGCTAATCCATTGTAAATGTTTGTAGGCCTATGTAGCCAAATTGTATCTATGATCGTATGCTTTCCCTTCATGTTTTTGTATGTTCTGTTTATATCTGAGAGTTAACCAATGATATCAGGCCACACCCGGCCACGATTACAGACACCTGTGTGTGTCCTTTGACACTATATAAACTAGTGACCCGCAGTGTTTGTCATTATACCCTGACGAAGACAGCTCGTCTGTCAAAAACGTTGGTTAATCGCTCATTCTATTATTGCATCTGAGCTCCTAGAGTGTTTTTCAAGTACAGCGAGTTCTGTCTGTCTCACCGCAAATCTTTCGGGAATCCCCTACTATCCCTTCCCCTCCCATCCAGCCTTCAAACGGAACCCACTGATGTCATAACAATAGCTCCTCTTGTCGTTAGTGAGCGCTCGTTAGCCAACAACCTTCTGTCCAGCTGTGTTGGTGCACTGGGGAAGGAAACTGGAACACAAACACACTCTTAGGTATAGCGGCCGTTCAATATCACTGCAGTTCAATGGCCATGGAGGGAGGGAGGGAGGGAATGCGTTTCCACATTAATACATAGACCCATACTCTTCACACACAGCTGTACTTGCCCTGACACACAACCCCAGACATGAATTAGACTCACACAGACCAGGACGTGGTGGAAATAGCCAGCGGCGCCCCCCAAGGCTTTCTAAGCAAATAGCCATGCACAAACAAATACGTAGAAGACCATTAGACACACACACACACACACACACACATAGACAGGAAAAAGACACAAACACACACAGATATGCATGAAAAAAAATTGTGCACACACGCACTAGAAAAAGACACAGGTATACTCCTAGACATAGGAGATCACAGACAGAGAAAATACCAGACAGTATACACGAGTGTCGACTCTGAAATACATATGTAATGCCACACATAATCACACACAGACTGGGGGGGGGACATGAAATGAGAACAAGAGAACGCATGGAAAAAAGGTCATTAAATAACCTCAGGGCAATTTACCATGAAAACTCGCTCTTCCATCCAACCCCGTCCCCTTTGCTTTCCTTCCTCATCTGCTTTCCTCTCCTTTTTTTCTCGATTATCTGTTTTCTATTGGTCTGTCTGTCCGTCCGTCCGTCTGTCTGTCTTTGTCTTTGTACTCCCTTAGTGCCCATATTAGGACTGTTGGGATCTGTCCAGAACAGAGAGAGAAAGTGTTGCATGCCTTCTCCACAGATTGCATCAAGTAGGTTAGAGGTTGTGAAAGGGGAAATCCACTGTCTCCACAGTTATTTTTTTGGGACTCTGCACTATACAACTTTATTTGATGGCAGAACATTCAGAGGCTGTAAGCTTGTAAGTACAGTATACTTACCTACTTAGATCATTGTGTGTGTGTGTCTGCCCTTTAAGACACGTGTGCGTCAGGATTTGTTAGTCACGTCACCTTGATGGACATTTCATGATTACTCTCAGGGTCTCAATCTCAGAAGGTTATTTTGTTTTCCTCGTCGCTAATGGCAGTCTGTGTTGGATGGTGAATTCACCTAAACTCTGGGTGTTTCTTTGGTAGGCCTACTATGGATGTGGAGAGAGGAAAATGCATAAATGTGGAAAAGTTAAGTCTTTGCAGGTTGCATGTAGGGGAGAGGGGTTTCGGGGCGGGGGAGCCCCAGGTTGCAAACCAGAACCTCTCATACCCATTTTACAACACCAAACTATTTTTTAACTCATTGACTTTCGCAGTTAAGTCTAAAAAGCTCTATTTTGCTCAATGTCTATTTTAATGCTTAAGTGTGTATACATTACTGTATTTATACTTTGCATATTGTCTTTCAACAGGAAAAGTAATTTAAAAAACTGCTTGAATGGGACTTTAAAACTATTCAGATTCACCCAGAATTTATCCTGACCTGTACTTAAATATCACTACAACTCCACAGTTGCCACGTCTACAGATCAGGGCTGTGGTTAATTCCAGTCCCTTCAAGACATAGACTGTATGATTCAAGCACTAGGCCTATGTCCAATCTGATGTAGGTTAATGTAGGTTCATGTATAAGCTATTCATGTTTTGTGGTATTTGTTCTTTGCGCTTTAGGACACCTGGCAAAATGCTTCTTCTGTTTCTGTGTCTCGGTTTGGTCACTTCTAATGTCCAGTCAAGAATACCAGGTAAACTGCACACTTTATACATTATTATGGTTGTTATGAGTGAGATAGTTATAGAGGGTCAAAGATCATAGCCCCAAGACATGCTAACCTCCCCTGTTATTGGTATTGGTGAGGGGTTAGCATGTCTTGAGGGTAGGATCTTTGAGTACCCAATTGTCATACAAGTAAAGATGCCTTTTAATAGAAAATGACTAAGTAAAAGTGAATGTCACATAGTAAAATACTACTTGATTAAAAGTATTTGGTTTAAAATATACTTCAGTATCAAAAGTAAAAGTTTAAATCATTTCACATTCCTTATTTAAGCAAACCAGACGACACGATTTTGTATTATTATTATTAACACTCAGCGTATGCATTGGGGTAGAATTCCCCTCTTACATTTTTGTGCATTGAATAAGGTATGTGTGTGTGTGTGGGGGGGGGGGGGGGGGGGTTACTAAGCTATAGTGCATTCAGAAAGTATTCAGACCCCTTCACTTTTTCCACATTATGTCACGTTTTAACCTTATTCTAAAATGACTTAAATAAATAAAAAATACTCAGCAATCTACACACAATACCACATAACAACAAAGCAAAGACAGGTTTTTATAGACATTTTTGCAAATGTATTAAAAATAATATCAGAAATACCTTATTTACATAAGTACTCAGACCCTTTGCTATGAGACTTGAAATTAAGCTCAGGTGCATCCTGTTTCCATTGATCATCCTTGAGATTTGAATGGAATGCACCTGTGGTAAATTCAATTGATTGGACATGATTTGGAAAGGCACACACCTGTCTATATAAAGTCCCACAGTTGACAGTGCATGTCTGAGCAAAAATCAAGCCATGAGGTCGAAGGAATTGTCCATAGAGCTCTGAGACAGGATTTTGTCAAGGTACAGATCTGGGGAAGGATACTAAAACATTTCTGCAGTATTGAAGGTCCCCAAGAACACAGTGGCCTCCATTATTCATAATGGCAGAAGTTTGGAACCACCCTTGACTCTTTCTAGAGCTGGCTGCCCGGCCAAGCAAACTGGGGAGAAGGGCCTTGTTCAGGGAGGTGACCAAGAACCCGATGGTCACTCTGACATAGCTCCAGAGTTCCTCTGTGGAGATGGGAGAACCTCCAGAAGGACAACCATCTCTGCCGCACTCCACCAATCAGGACTTTATGGAAGAGTGGCTAGATGGAAGGCACTCCTCAGTAAAAGGCACATGACAGCCCACTTGGAGTTTGCCAAAAGGCACCAGAAGGACTCAGACCATGAGAAACAAGATTCTCTGGTCTGATGAAACCAAGATTGAACTCTTTGGCCTGAACGCCAAGCATCACGTCTGGAGGAAACCTGGCACCATCCCTACGGTGAAGCATGATGGTGGCAGGATCATGCTCTGGGGATGTTTTTCAGCGGCAGGGACTGGGAGACTATGCAGGATTGAGGGAAAGATCAACGGAGCAAAGTACAGAGAGATCCTTGATGAAAACCTGCTCCAGAGCATTCAGGACATCAGACTTGGGTGAAGGTTTACCTTCCAACAGGAAAACGACCCTACGCACACAGCCAATACAACGCAGAAGTGGCTTCTTTGGGTCAAGTCTCTAAATATGGCCCAGCCAGAGCCCGGACTTGAACCTGATCGAACATCTCTGGAGAGACCTGAAAATAGCTGTGCAGCTACGCTCCCCATCCAACCTGACAGAGCTTGAGATGACCTGCAGAGAAGAATGGGAGAAACTCCCTGAATACAGGTGTGCCAAGCTTGTAGCGTCATACCCAAGAAGAATCATGGCTGTAATTGCTACCAAAGATGCTTCTACAAAGTACTGAGTAAAGGCTCTGAATAGTTAAGTAAATGTCATATTTCCATTTATGTTTAATGCATTTGCAAAACATTTCTAAAATATGTTTTTGCTGTGTAATTATGGGCTATTGTGTGTAGATTGATGAGGGAAAAAACGATTTAATCCATTTCGAAATTAGGCTGAAACATAACAAAGTGTGTACTGTATGTAGATTTATTTTTAACCTCTACGGGATCGGTGTCCCCCCTGCGGTACGGTTGAGCTAACGTGCGCTAATGTGATTAACATGAAGTTGTGAGTAACAACGTCATACCCAAGAACCAAAAGCTTGCAAGATCGAATCCCCGAGCTGACATGGTACAAATCTGTCGTTCTGCCCCTGAACAAGGCAGTGAACACACTGTTCCTTGGCTGTCATTGTACATTTGTTCTTAACTGACTTGCCTATTTAAATAAAGGTAAAATAAAAAGAAATGTTTAAAAAAAAATTTTTTCCAAGGACATAGACATATCTGATATGGCCAGAAAGCTTAAATTACTGTTCATCTGACTGATACAACATTTTGAACAGTAATGCATTGGATCAGTCTAAAACTTTGCACATACACTGCTGCCATCTAGTGGCCAAACTCTAATTTGTGCCTAAACTGCAATAATACATTGTTGCCTTTCTCTTGAAATTCAAAGATGTTGGGGGAAAACAATTCATGTTTTTTTTCTTTGTATTATATTTTACCAAATCTAATGTGTTATATTCTCCTACAAAAATTTCACATGTTTATTTTATTTATTTATTTCACCTTTATTTAACCAGGTAGGCAAGTTGAGAACAAGTTCTCATTTACAATTGCGACCTGGCCAAGATAAAGCAAAGCAGTTCGACAACATACAACAACACAGAGTTACACATGGAGTAAACAACATACAGTCAATAATACAGTAGAAAAAAAATAAAAATAAGACTATATACAATGTGAGCAAATGATGTGAGATAAGGGAGGTAAAAGCAAAAAAATGCCATGGTGGCAAAGTAAATAAAGTATAGCAAGAAAAACACTGGAATGGTAGATTTGTAGTTTGAAGAAAGTTCAAAGTTCAAATATAAATAATATGTCCACAAACTTCAAAGTGTTTCCTTTCAAATGATATCAAGAATATGCATATCCTTGCATTTTTTTTTTTTAAATGTCAAATTCTTTTTGGCCTTACTGCTATTAGCCCATACAAAAGCATTCACTACATCAAACAACAGATAGTCCCCCAAAATATCAAAAGATATTAACCATTACAGTAGCAATGACTCTTTTTTTCAAAATAAACCAAGAGGGACATTTTCCTAGATGTAGATCAGACAAATGTTATATTCGTTTGTTCTTAAAATGTCTGTCCTATATCTGAGAGATATAAGAAAGATCAGTAAACATTTGTGTTTTTTTAAATTATTTTTTTACATAACCCCAAACCGTTCGGACTCGATAGACAGTTTTGTGAGAAGACTGGTTTTTGAGATGTCTCATGGTCTTACAAGCACCACCCTAGCTTTGTCACCTTTCACCGCAGATGCGGTAGTGTTACGTAGGCGAATGCGGTGGATTGAGACAAATCCAATGCAAAAAACGAATATATCTTGCTTAAACTGATAGTTTTCTTGAGAGTCCCCATAAAAATCGATGGTGTTCTCCGTTTGCTCTATGACCCCCACAAGCGTATTGGGACTCGTCTGAAGTCGGTACAGCTGATCTGCCAACTTCTGTCTGTTGCTTCCGAAAAGTTTGGGCTACACACTAATATGACTCATCTCTGGAAAGGTGAGACTTTCATGAACACGTACATGTTGATCACATACATGCCTCACAAGACTCGTCTGAAGGTCCCCCGGTACCAGTTGAAAAAATGAATGGAAATACACTGCTCAAAAAAATAAAGGGAACACTTAAACAACACAATATAACTCCAAGTCAATCACACTTCTGTGAAATCAAACTGTCCACTTAGGAAGCAACACTGATTGACAATAAATTTCACATGCTGTTGTGCAAATGGAATAGACAACAGGTGGAAATTATAGGCAATTAGCAAGACACCCCCAATAAAGGAGTGGTTCTGCAGGTGGAGACCACAGACCACTTCTCAGTTCCTATGCTTCCTGGCTGATGTTTTGGTCACTTTTGAATGCTGGCGGTGCTTTCACTCTAGTGGTAGCATGAGATGGAGTCTACAACCCACACAAGTGGCTCAGGTAGTGCAGCTCATCCAGGATGGCACATCAATGCGAGCTGTGGCAAGAAGGTTTGCTGTGTCTGTCAGCTTAGTGTCCAGAGCATGGAGGCGCTACCAGGAGACAGGCCAGTACATCAGGAGACGTGGAGGAGACCGTAGGAGGGCAACAACCCAGCAGCAGGACTGTCTAGCTGTCTAGCTGTCCTCTGGACTGCTTTGAGTTCAGCAACAGACACACCTCAGAGAACTTGGTAGAGGAACTGTTGAGAGTGGCCAGAGAATGGCCACTCTCAACAAGTACTTAGGGGTATGGTTAGATGATAGGCTTTCTTTTAAAAAACATGTTACTGAATTGGGAAAAAAGCTCAAATTCAAGATAGGGTTCCTTTACAGAAACAGGGCTTGTCTGTCCTCCGTAAATAGAAAACAAATTGTGCAGGCTACTTTTATGTCCGTTTTAGATTATGGTGATATTATCTATATGCATGCATCGGCAAACACATTAAAACCACTGGATGCTATTTACCATTGTGCACTCAGGTTTATCACGGGTGATAGTTACAAAACTCATCCCTGTATCCTATATCAACATGTGGGTTGGGCCTCTCTATCTGTGAGGTGAGAGCAACATGCTCTCTTGTTTATTTATAAAGCACTTCTTATAATACTACCTCCATATATATCATCACTAATTTCTACTAGATATACTCATTTTAAAACCAGATCACAGATGTGGATTACATTAGAGACTCCTGCAGTCTCCACAGAGTTGGGTAGGACTGCCTTTAGTTCCTTTGCACCTTATTTATGGAACAAACTGCAGATCCAACTTAAGTTAGATACTCTGGTGTCCCTTGCCCATTTCAAAAATGTTATGGAGGATCAATATGATGTTGTCTGTGATCGTTTCTGTTGAATTGTGTCTTTGTTTTGTATGTTTGAAATGTTCTTGTCTGTATGCCTTAAACTGTACATGTCAATATGTTTACACAGGGCACAGCCGTCCAGGTCTCAGTCTGTTTTCCTTGTTAAAACAAAGATAAAAAATAAATTAAAAAAAGTAGATGGAAAAGTGGTCTGTTGTGTTAGCGACAATGCAGCTAACATAACCAAAGCTATGAACATTTTTAAATGGACCCATCATCCATGTCTTCCCCACACAATCAACCTGATTGTAAGAGATGCTCTGAAGGTGATGAAGCCCACTGTGGACAAAGTGAAAGCAGCTGTGGAATACTTCCACAGGAGCACAGTAGGTGCTGAAAAACTAAAGTCTACACAACGCCAGATGGGGATGCCTGAGCTGAGGCCTAAACAAGACTGCACTACAAGGTGGAATTCAACATTTTATATGTTGAAGTGGTTTCTTGAGTCTAAGGATGCCATCATCTCTACCCTGGCCATTGTCAATGCACCTGTTGATGCTCTGACCCAAGAGGGATGGGAGGTGGTGGAGGAGGTGTGCAGAGTCCTAGAACCCTTTGAGCAGGTCACTGTGGACATCAGGAGAGAGGTACAGTAAGCAGTTATTACTACATAATTATTTAATCCAGTATTACATGTATATGAGCAGTAGATGAGAATGTAGTATCAGTAGACAAAACATGAACCTGAACTAATAAGTTACTGTTCTCTCTTTTCAGCTATGTGACAACCTCAAAAATGATACTCCTGTATAAGGGTCTGCAGCAAATCACAGCCAGCCGCCAGAGAGAAGCAAATGTAACCACAGGACATGTGACAGAGTTGATGGACACCCTATGTTCATCAATGGACAGAAAGTTCCACAGAATGGAATATAATCATGTGCTATCAGAAACCGCTGCACTTGACCCCAGGTTTAAGAAGTTAGCCTTCAGTGATGCCAGAGCGATTGATGAGGCTCTTCAAAGAATAACCTCAGCAGCAGGGAGGGACAGCCCCAGTAGTCAACTGGCTCAGGCACCAGGGCAACAGGAAGAAGAGGGAGCAGATGGAGCAGAAGCACCAGCAGTAGTGCCACAAACGTCTGCTGTTTGGATGCTGTTTGACGAGAGAGCAACTGGGGATGCAGCACGAAGGAATCCCTCAGCAGATGCCATAATGGTGGTCCGATCATATTTTGAGGAACCCCTCCAAAGATCTGCAGATCTTCTGAGCTAGTGGAAGAACAAGGCCTCTGTCTACCCACGGCTTACTAAAGTCATGACAGAGAGACTCTGCATAGTGACCACATACGTTACCACTGAGAGGGTCTTCTCGAAAATAGGGACAAATAATTACTGAGAGAAGAAACCGCATCAGCCCCTCGAAAGTGAGTCAGCTTGCATTTCTGAATGCAAATCTCTCATAAAAGCCAAATATCGTCAGCGTCACTGTGTGCTGCTGGTTATAACATGGCAATAAAGAAGAGAGAGAAAAGAGGGACCAGTTTAATGTTTTAAGTGGGATGCTGCAGTTTTGCACATTGTTCTTTATTTTTCTTTGATATGGTGCAACATTCTATTATGCTGTTCAGATTGTATTCTTTTTGAATGCTTAGATTTATATGCACAATGTTAATATACTTTAAAAAGTTATACTTTTAAATACAAGTGTTTAATAGCATTCTTTTTCATAACAAACCAATGCATTTTTAAATACATTGAGGTTAAAGTAGAGTATGCTTTCATTTAATAACTTAATTAAAATTGTTTTAACACAGATCATAGTCAAAATATCGCTAACTGTTTGACTTGAAAAAAATACAAAACATAGTGTTTTTAAGAGCCGATTGGGAGCCAAAATAGCCGGCACATTGAAAAGAGCCAGAATGTCCATCACTACTCAATATTATGAAAATGATGAACCGGAATGACATTTACGCTAACGGGTGGCCGTAAAGAACTAGCTAAAAGACACGCCTCCAATAAGCCACACCTCTAATCTGACAGTCTCTCACCTCTACAATACATTAATAAAAAGGTTGAAATCCCCCCCAAACCCCTTAACCCCTCACATTACAAAAAGTTTCCAGTTTGAACTTTTACACAGAGGTTCTTCTGAGACCCTTTTCAGAGGGGTCACTCAAGGACCTGCAAATGTTCCGCTGGTGTGGCAAACCAAAAGGTTCTTCCAGGCAGCTTTACTTCTTAGAGTGTACAGTCATTATTGCTCATCTTTATGAAGGGTGTTAATCATTTCAGGACACCACTGAATGATAATGTACATATGAATGTGAATGCACACGTTTGACATTGTATGTACAGTATATGAACACATTTATCATAATGTAAAATTGTAGGGGACCAATGCTATGATATTATGTTGCATGTTCATTCCTTGATATAGTTTGATACCCAATATTATCCATTGATATCCTTTCATTCATTGATATCTGATATTATGTTGCTTGTTCATTCATTCATGTCCTTGTTTGTTTTCCAGGGGTTAACGTAACGTGTGAAAATCAATCGGTTGTAGCAGGGCAGAACCACAACCTGACATGTAGAGTGGATTACCGTGATGCAGATCAGAATAAGACGGGATGTAAAACTGAACTCTATTTCTGGAAGCATAAATCAAAAACTCCTATACGAATTTGTACAACAGATTGTAACATTACGATAACAACCAAAACCTACTTTTTTGAGATCAAAAATGTTTCCAAAGCTGATGAGGGAAACTACACTTTTTTCATTAACACAGTCTGTGGCAACGGAAATGGCACATTGAATGTTAAAGTTACATGTGAGTACAATGTTAAAATACAGTTACCAGTGTTACATAGGTTAAATGGGTTCATGTGATATGACCAGGAAAAGGTCCAGTAATTCAAATTAAATGTGATAATACAGTATTCATATACACTGAGTGTACAAAACATTAGGAACACCTGCTCTTTCCATGACAGACTGACCAGGGGAATCCAGGTGAAAGCTATGATCCCTTGTTGATGTCACTTGTTAAATCCACTTCAATCAGTGTAGATGAAGGGGAGGAGACAGGTTAAAGAAGGAGTTGTATTTATTTAGCCTTGTGATAAATGAGACATGGCTTGTGTATATGTACCATTCAGAGGATGAATGGGCAAGACAAAAAATGACTGTGCATTTGAACGAGGTATGGTAGTAACTGCCAGGAGCACCGGTTTGAGTGTGTCAAGAACTGCAAAGCTTCTGGGTTTTTCACGCTCAAAAGTTTCCCGTATCTATCAAGAATGGTCCACCACCCAAAGGACATCCAGCCAATTTGACACAACTGTGGGTAGCATTGGAGTCAAGATGGGCCAGCATCCCTGTGGAACCCTTTCGACACCTTGTAGAGTCCATGCCCCAACAAATGTAGGCTGTTCTGAGGGCAAAAGAGGGTGAACTCAATATTAGGAAGGTGTTCCTAATGTTTTGTAGACTCAGTGTATGAATTCCATATGGGGCTTGATACTTTAACATTTGCGCTAACTTCTCTTTATTTTCTCAGTGAGAAATGAGAAACCACAGACTGAAATGAGAAAACAGGGATCGTCACGTCACATAATCGTCATTATCATCACTGTTCTGGGTGTTCTGCTGTTTCTCATCGCTTCTGGTTACGGCAGAAGATTGATGGGTCGACTTAAGTTCCTTGAGAAAAATGACAACGTTGACAAGAGCCCTGAAGCTACCAGAGAGGCCCTAAACCTGGAGCCTGCATAACATTCAGTTCATGGAGGAGCCGTGTGTGTGTGAGCGTGTTGTGTGCGCGTTAATTATTCTATCCTTGTGGGGACATATCCCACGTCCCCATGAAGACACAGGCTTTTTTAAGCTTAGGATTAGGGTTACAATTAGGGTTAGGAGTTAGGTTTGGGTTAGTGTTAGGGTAAGGGTTAGGGAAAATATGACTTTGAATGTAAATAAATGTTAGTTCCCCACAAGGATAAAATAACGTGTGTGTGGCTTGTTAGTAGTTGTTTTCAAAAATATTTTTTGCACCAAAGTTAGTGGAATTAGTTTCTGTTTCAAATCACTAATAAGAGTTATTCACTGACTTGACTAGTGTAAATACCACTACAGTACAATGTACATTTATAGTGACTAATGCATTGTTACACATAGCCTGTTCACTACCATACAATAACTGAGAATGTGAATTAATCAATATAAATAATGCTACACAAATATTAAAAAGCCTTAAAGGACAATATTCATCTTTATATTCAACACCAAAGCTGGAAGATAACAGGTCGGTCTGCCTTAACTACATTATCACAACCTTTACTAAGCTTGTTTAAAAAGGCAGTTGGTTTTGGTCTGCCTTCAGAAAGTATTCATACCCCTTAACTTACTGAATTCAAAATTGATTACATCAATGTATTTTCTCACCCATCTACACACTATACCCCATAAAGACAAAGCAAAAACATGTTTTTAGAAATGTTTACTAATTTACTGCAAATGAAATACAGAAATATCTCATTTACATAAGTAGTCACACCCCTAAGTCAATACGTTGTAGAAGCACCTTTGACAGTGATTACAGCTGTTAGTCTGTCTGGGTAAGTCTCTAAGAGCTTTCCACACCTGGATTGTTCAACATTTGCCCATAATTCTTTTCAAAATTCTTCAAGCTCTGCCAAATTGGCTGTTGATCATTGCTAGAGAACCATTTTCAGGTCTTGCCATAGATTCACTGTCTTATTGGTAAGCAACTCCAGTGTAGATTTGGCCTTGTGTTATTGTCCAGCTGAAATGTGAATTCATCTACCAGTGTCTGGTATATTGGATTTGCCTAAAAAATTAACACTTTGTATTCAGGACAAAAAACTTAATTGCTTTGCCATGTTTTTTTCAGTACTAGTATAGTGCCTTGTTTCAACATGATGCATGTTTTGGAATATTTTTTATTCTGTACAGGCTTCCTTTTCATTCTGTCAACTATTATTTATTTACCTTAATTTAACTAGGCAGGTCAGTTAAGAACAAATTCTTATTTACAATGACAGCCTACTCGGGAACAGTGGGTTAACTGCCTTGTTCAGGTGCAGAACGACAGATTTTTACCTTGTCAGCTCGGGGATTCAAGCCAGGAACCTTTTGGTTAATGGCCCAACACTCTAACCACTAGGCTTCCTGCCGCCCCATCAAACTAGTCAAGCTTAGTATTGTAGAGTAACTACAATGTGTTTGATCCATCCTCAGTGTTCTCCTATCACAGCCATTACACTCTGTAACTGTTTTAAAGTCACCATTAGCTTCATTGTGAAATCCATGAGCAGTTTCCTTCCAGTCTGACAACTGAGTTAGGAAGGACGCCTGTATCTTTGTAGTGACTGGATGTATTGATACACCACTCAAAGTGAAATTAGTAACTCCACCATGCTCAAAGGGATATTCAATGTCTGCTTTTTGCTTTGTTTTACCCATCTACCAATAGGTTCCCTTTACAAGGCATTTGGAAAACCTCCCTGGTCTTTGTGCTTGAATCTGTGTTTGAAATTCCCTGTTTGTCCCAGGCACCTTACAGATAATTGTATGTGTGGGGTACAGAGATAAAGTAGTCATTTATGAAATCATGTTAAACACTATTATTGCACACAGAGTGAGTCCATGCAATTTATTATGTGACTTGTTAAACAAATGTTTACTCCAGAACTTATTTAGACTTGCCATAACAAAGGGGTTTAATATTTTTTCACTCAAGACATTTCAGATTTTCATTTTTAATTCATTTGTAAATCTTTTGAAAAACATAATTCCACTTTGACATTATGGGCTATTGTGTGTAGACCAGTGACCCAAACATCTCAGTTGAATTTATTTCAAATTCAAGCTTTAACACAACAAAATGTGGACAAAGTCAAGGGGTGTGAATACTTTCTGAAGGCACGGAATCATTTGATGTGTTGTATTATTCTGCAAAACTCACACAAGCAGTGATTTACCACTAAGCTTGTTTTGTAAAATTCATGTAATATTCTGAATGGGAATTTTGTTATGAATATCGCTATTGATTTATGTACAAATACACTTTTGGAAATAACCAGTCTTATTATAATGTTACTTCTATCATATAGAGCTAATTATCTTGTATTTAATTATTATCTACACCAATCATGTATATTTCAGACATCACAGTACATACAGTAGCTCACAGGTAGACATTTATTTGGATGACTCATGTACTGGAGGCAGCTCTGCAGAGTGGTCACTAGCTGGCACAACAACAAAGTCATAAAACCTAACCCTAACTTTAACCCTAAATAGCAAATTTGAGATCAACATTTAAATGTAACACTTAATGTGTATATGTGACCCATCAAAATAGTGTTATTAAACAAACACTGTTCAAAGTATTGACAAACTAACACCCCTAGAGCGTTGGTTCCCTAACACCATGGGTGTTGTAAATTCAGACTTTAACACTATTAGAGATGACGCTGCTACACTTTTTAGTTTTATTCCCAAACACAGTATTTTGGGGGAGAGTGTTGGTTTAACACTGTAAGACCATCTGCATTTTTAACTCAAATACTTCTAGTAAGTTCAATGAAAAGTAATTATTACTTAAACTGACTCCAAACTAAATGAGAAAGGGAGGGTCCAGATTGTCTAGCCAGTTGATTTGTAGGGGTCCAGATTTTGCAGCTCTTTCAGAACATCAGCTATCTGGATTTGGGTGAAGGAGAAATGGGGGAGGCTTGGGCAAGTTGCTGTGGGGGGTGCAGAGCTGTTGACCGGTGTAGGGGTAGCCAGGTGGAAAGCATGGCCAGCCGTAGAAAAATGCTTACTGAAATTCTCAATTATCGTGGATTTATCGGTGGTGACAATGCTTCCTAGCCTCAGTGCAATGGGCAGCTGGGAGGAGGTGCTCTTATTCTCCATGGACATTAATTATAGTGTCACAGAACTTTTTGGAGTTTGTGCTACAGGATGCAAATTTCTGTTTGAAAAAGCTAGCCATTGCTTTCCTAACTGCCTGTGTATATTGGTTCCTAACGTCCCTGAAAAGTTGCATATCGCAGGGGCTATTCGATGCTAATGCAGTACGCCACAGGATGATTTTGTGCTGGTCAAGGGCAGTCAGATCTGGAGTGAACCAAGGGCTATATCTGTTCCTGGTTCTACATTTTTTGAATGGGGCATGCTTATTTAAGATGGTGAGGAAAGCACTTTTAAAGAATAACCAGGCATCCTCTACTAATGGAATGAGGTCAATATCCTTCCAGGATACCCAGGCCAGGTCGATTAGAAAGGCCTGCTCGCTAAAGTGTTTTAGGGAGCGTTTGACAGTGATGAGGGGTGGTCGTTTGACTGAGGACCAATTACGGATGCAGGCAATGAGGCAATGATCGCTGAGATCCTGGTTGAATTCAGCAGAGGTGTATTTAGAGGGCAGGTTGGTCAGGATGATATCTATGAGGGTGCCCGTGTTTACAGATTTGGGGTTGTACCTGGTAGGTTCCATGATAATTTGGGTGAGATTGAAAGCATCTATCTTAGATTGTAGGACTGACAGGGTGTTAAGCATATCCCAGTTTAGGTCACCTAACAGTACAAACTCAGTAATTCACATATGGTGTCCAGGGCACAGCTGGGGGCTGAGGGAGGTCTGTAACAAGCGTCAACAGTGAGAGACTTATTTCTGGAAAGGTGGATTTTAAAAAGTAGAAGCTCGAAAAGTTTGGGCACAGACCTGGATAGCATGACAGAACTCTGCAGGCTGTCTCTGGCAGTTCTATCTTGGCGGAAAATGTTGTAGTTGGGGATGGAAATTTCAGAATTTTTGGTGGCCTTCCTAAGCCAGGATTCAGACACGGCTAACACATCAGGGCATCTTTGTTCCATTGCCATACTGGCTGGCAATGTTTTTATCCCTTGCTTGCTAACTAGCCAACTACAGCTAATTACATCAAAAAGTGCAGCCAGAATGACAGCAAAGTAGCTGCATTTGTTTTCTAGTGACATGTATTTGGATACATCCATAACAATGAGCTAATGAGGCACGATTTCGTCTGGCATAGAAAATGTGCTCACTCTTCAGGACACTGTTGTTCAAAGGAGCTAGCCAACAACACAGCTACAGTAACACAATCACTTCAAACTGAAGCTGGAAAGACTGCAAATTAGCTGCATTTCGTTTGACCTATATCCATAAAAATTATGACAGCTGATTCATGATTTCGACTGGTTGAGAAATGCTGCCTGCCGGTCTGTCTCGTCCTGACTCCCGACACGTTCATTACTACGGGACAGCTGGAGATCGAATTTGAATATTGAAATATTGAAATGTTGCAAATGTCATAGAGACAGACAGCAAGGTTTATACAAATCTCTGCTGTTATAAACTAAATGTTAGTCTAAAAGAAATGTGAGATAATGTCTGGAATTGATTTGAGATGCTTTTTATAGTGGATATCAAATTGCCTAGCTGGGCTGATGAGACCGTGGATTGCTCAGTCAGATGGAACACAGTAAATAGGCATTTTAACGTCATAGATTTAGCTGGTGGTAACTTGTGGAATAGACACCGACTGGAATGCGGTTTTAACCAATCAGCATTCAGGATTAGACCCACCCGTTGTATAAATAAATATTATCTCCAGGCCTGAGTTAGGGTTGCAAAGGGTCAGAAACTTTTCGGGAAATTTACGGAATTTTGCTTAAATTTACGGGAATTTTGCTTAAATTCAGCAAAAAAAGTTATCTTATAACAGTGAACCTTTTTTTGTGGGATACACAAGGCAATTGTGGCATATTTTGGTTAAACTATCCCCAATTCAATGGAATTGCAATCCTCTGCATGCACAGTCTGCAATGTTAAATAAATAAAAGTGCATTCTTCCATCACATGTACAGTTGATTCTCAAGATTTTGCACACTAATGAGATGCTATTGAGCCCACACTACTACACTGTCTGAGCCAAGGACTACATGCTTCCTGGCAAGTTTCGATTACAATACTGGGTGGGGTGAATATATTTTATATGACATACATAATTTCTTTGCTAACTAGTAAATAGTAGCCTACAGCAAAGTGTGTTTAAATCATTTCTAGCTTGTTCTAACTTGTTAACAATTTCTGCTAGTTTCCTGTTTCATTTTAAAACAGTTCCTACAAAAGAGTTGTTAAATCTAACTGCTTAACTATTTATCTGTACATGGAATTGTATTTGTTGTTTTTTTACAATTTTTTTCTAATCTTTACAGGACAATGCCACAGGCACTATCTGATGTGTGGAGACATTTCACTGCAGCTAATGCAGAAGGAAAAGCTGTGTACATTTGCAAATACTGTGCCAAAGATGGCGCCGGAGAAGAAGACTGACGTTTTACGTATCCCAAACCAATTGTGTTTTTTTGTTTGTTTCTTTGCGTAGTTTGTTACTTTTTTTTTCTTCTTATTTTGTACATAATGTTGTCGCAACTGTCTCTTATGACCGAAAAAAACTTCTGGACATCAGGACTGCGATTACTCACCACGGACTGGCAGAATCCTTTTTTTCCTTTAACAAGTCTGACAAGCCCGACGTGAATGATATACTGCTTCCGGGGAACAGACCCAGATCTCCGTGATTTGCGTGAAGAGAAGGAAACCCTACAAACAGAATTGGTTTTTTTATCTGGGAATTTTTCAACCCTATTTACGGGCCTGACGTGGCCTGTAAATCATCAGTGTCAGGCCAATAGTAATGTTACGTTTCATAACATGCTCTGAGGCGTGCGTCGAAATTGCTAAGTATCCATCTTCGAAGCAGTTTGCCGATGCGTGTTTCACTTTATCAGAAGCTTCGTTTGATCACATGCTTTTTCAAACTGTGTGTTACAAAATGCGATATCTCACATAAAACTGGGCTTCACTGAGTTCGTTTAATGCAGGACTACCATTTTATGACTATGTTTCACACACACACACACACACACACCCCACATATCCTATTTAAACCTTTACAGTTCAAATCCTTTATTTTCATCCCCTCATCTTTACAGTCAGGACCAGTGTATGGAGTCATAGTGACAGAGAAATGTCAGTGTGGAGGCAGCAACAGAACAGATGCTATGGCCCTGAGGTCATTTCCTATCTGTGGGGACAAATCATCAGTGTCCTAACACCCCTGCAGCTGTATTGGTTAAATTGCATCGATACATAGAGATGGCTGAATGTTATGGTACAATTGATTGCATACAAGGCTCATAGTTTGTGTTTTGCGATAACACCCAGGATGAAAATGAAGGAGAGGGCATGGAGACCAGCATAACATGGTGTCATGACTGTCCTGCTCGGCTCAGGTTACCGGGGACCACAATCCTACAGAGAGATCTCTCACACTGCGGTGGGGGGGAGGGGGGTTAGACACCTCACGCCCATTGTAAATCTAAGGCAGCAGACAAAATTCCTTTGTCCTCTTACTATGGAGAACCGGCCTCAGAACATTAACATGCAATACATGGACTTTGGGACAATGGGTTTCGTCAGCCACAATGGTGCTAATGACGAAAGATGGAATATGAAAATGAATGTCATTTTTGTTTTGTTATTAAAAGTTAATGGACGACGTTATAACGAAAGCAGTGTAACTTTAAGAGTTGTCCTAGTATATGCTTGATGTTTATACATTGTACATTGGGTGGAAAATGTCCAAATCAAAGAGAATGTTTTGGTAAAGATGAAATGTGTAGTTAGTTGTCTATATTGGATCTGAGTAAAATCCAGACCTTGCCCCGTAACTTGGTATGCCCAGATAATTGCCCTAAAGGCGGAAACGCCCACTTCTGACCCGAGGGTATAAGACATGTGAGTTTAGAATTAACATGCCAGACAACGTGACCCGAGCTGCAGCCAAGGTCTGAGTAGTCAACGAACCCAAAACGCAACACGAGGTTGAAGTCAAAGGAACCCTCTTCTATCCATGCTACGGATGAGTAGCTGCGTCTAAGAGGGTGAATTCAAGCAGGACCACCCGGTCACCAGTCTCCATCGAATCGTGTATCTACGCTGCTTTCATTCCTACGCTGTGAGCCCTGAGCTACAGGGCTGGCTGTCCTCAGAAGACCCCTTTCAGAACAAGGGCGAGGAAACAGACCACTAAGACAAAGGACACTGACATCGTGAGGACAACCAGAGAGTTACACCAGAGAAGTGCGTCATCCGAGAAGCCTAAACGGTCCACGCGGAGACCCCCATCGGGGACCTTCAACACGTAATTACATCATTATATTCTGACCCATAAGATCGGAGGTTCGGGGCAAGGTTAGGGTTAAAATAAGCATAGCTGACAAATGCACCCAAATGTATATTTCTCTTGTGTACTTTCTATTTGTCTCTCTCTTTTAAATCCCCATTTTGGGTAACACGTGTCATAGTAATAATCAACTAGATTGGTGTGGTACAGACTCATTGGTGGGACTCGGGTTTGTGCAGATTCCCAGATTATGCGACGTTCAGAATGAGACTGTAGAGGAAATTGATTAATTAGCGACTGTTGTAAAATTGATATTCTGATATTCTATGAGTTAATTTGGGAAATAGAAACTCAATAAAACCAACTTTCCCATGGTGCCCCAGGTTAATGAGTTTATAATTGCCTGATTCATTTAATCACACAATTGTAAAACGTTAATCATTCGATGAGCAGCAGTCGTCACATTAACCTGTCAAGGTATAGGGGGCACTATTTTCGATTTTGGATGAAAAACGTGCCCAGAGTAAACTGTCTAATACTCGGGCCCAGAGTCAAATATTTGCGTATTATTAGTAGATTTGGATAGAAAACACTCTGAAGTTTCTAAAACTGTTTGAATGATGTCTGTGAGTATAACAGAACTCATATGGCATGCAAAAACCTGAGAAAAATCCAACCAGGAAGTGGGAAATCTGATGCTTGTAGTCTTTTCAAGTCATTGCCTATCCAACACACAGTGACTTAGGGTTCATTTTGTACTTCCTAAGGCTTCCACTAGATGTCAACAGTCTTTAGAACCTAGTTTCAGGCTTTTGCGGTGAACACAGAGTGAACAAGAAGGCCGGGAAGTTGGTGACTCAGAAAATGACATGAGTTTTGTGGCGCGCATTCACGTGAGGGGTAGCTGTGTTCCATAACGTTTTTCAAGACATTGGAATCGTCTGGTTGGAATATTATTGAAGTTTTAAGATAAAAAGGCCCTAAAGATTGATGCTATACAACGTTTGACATGTTTCAACGAACGTAAATATAACTTTTTTGACTTTTCGTCGTGAAATTTTGGGCGCGCTTCCTACATTTGGAGTAGTTTACATTTACATTTACATTTACGTCATTTAGCAGACGCTCTTATCCAGAGCGACTTACAAATTGGTGCATTCACCTTATGATATCCAGTGGAACAACCACTTTACAATAGTACATATATATATATTTTTTTTGGGGGGGGTAGAAGGATTACTTTATCCTATCCCAGGTATTCCTTAAAGAGGTGGGGTTTCAGGTGTCTCCGGAAGGTGGTGATTGACTCCGCTGTCCTGGCGTCGCGAGAGAGCTTGTTCCACCATTGGGGTGCCAGAGCAGCGAACAGTTTTGACTGGGCTGAGCGGGAACTGTGCTTCCGTAGAGGTAGGGAGGCGAGCAGGCCAGAGGTGGATGAACGCAGTGCCCTTCTTTGGGTGTAGGGACTGATCAGAGCCTGAAGGTACGGAGGTGCCGTTCCCCTCACAGCTCTGTAGGCAAGCACCATGGTCTTGTAGCAGATGCAAGCTTCAACTGGAAGCCAGTGCAGTGTGCGGAGGAGCGGGGTGATGTGAGAGAACTTTGGAAGGTTGAACACCAGACGGGCTGCGGCGTTCTGGATGAGTAGTAGGGGTTTAATGGCACAGGCAGGGAGCCCTGCCAGCAGCGAGTTGCAATAATCCAGACGGGAGATGACAAGTGCCTGGATTAGGACCTGCGCCGCTTCCTGTGTAAGGCAGGGTCGTACTCTACGAATGTTGTAGAGCGTGAACCTACAGGATCGGGACTCTGCCTTGTTGTTAGCGGAGAACGACAGGGTTTTGTCCAGGGTCACGCCAAGGCTCTTAGCACTCTGGGAGGAGGACACAATGGAGTTGTCAACCGTGATGGCGAGATCATGGAACGGACAGTCCTTCCCCAGGAGGAAGAGCAGCTCCGTCTTGCCGGGGTTCAGCTTGAGGTGGTGATCCGTCATCCACACTGATATGTCTGCCAGACATGCAGAGATGCAATTCGCCACCTGGTTATCAGAAGGGGGAAAGGAGAAGATTAATTGCGTGTCGTCTGCGTAGCAATGATAGGAGAGACCATGTGAGGATATGACAGAGCCAAGTGACTTGGTGTATAGCGAGAATAGGAGAGGGCCTAGAACTGAGCCCTGAGGGACACCAGTGGTGAGAGCATGTGGTGCGGAGACGGATTCTCACCACACCACCTGGTAGGAGCGACCTGTCAGGTAGGACGCAATCCAAGAGTGAGCCGCGCCGGAGATGCCCAACTCGGAGAGGGTGGAGAGGAGGATCTGATGGTTCACAGTATCATAGGCAGCAGATAGGTCTAGAAGGATGAGAGCAGAGGAGAGAGAGTTAGCTTTAGCAGTGCGGAGAGCCTCCGTGACACAGAGAAGAGCAGTCTCAGTTGAATGACTAGTCTTGAAACCTGACTGATTTGGATCAAGAAGGTCATTCTGAGAGAGATAGCAAGAGAGCTGGCCAAGGACGGCACGCTCAAGAGTTTTGGAGAGAAAAGACAGAAGGGATACTGGTCTGTAGTTGTTGACATCGGAGGGATCAAGTGTAGGTTCTTTGAGAAGGGGTGCAACTCTCGCTCTCTTGAAGACGGAAGGGACGTAGCCAGCGGTCAAGGATGAGTTGATGAGCGAGGTGAGGTAGGGGAGAAGGTCTTTGGAACTGGTCTGGAGAAGAGAGGAGGGGATAGGGTCAAGCGGGCAGGTTGTTGGGTGGCCGGCACAAGTCGCAAGATTTCATCTGGAGAGAGAGGGGAGAAACAGGTCAAAGCATAGGGTGGGGCAATGTGAGCAGGACCAGTGGTGTCGTTTGACTTAACAAACGAGGATCGGATGTCGTCAACCTTCTTTTCAAAATGGTTGACGAAGTCATCCGCAGAGAGGGAGGAGGGGGGGAGGGGGAGGAGGATTCAGGAGGGAGGAGAAGGTGGCAAAGAGCTTCCTCGGGTTAGAGGCAGATGCTTGGAATTTAGAGTGGTAGAAAGTGGCTTTAGCAGTAGAAACAGAGGAAGAAAATGTGGAGAGGAGGGAGTGAAAAGATGCCAGGTCCGCAGGGAGGCTAGTTTTCCTCCATTTCCGCTCGGCTGCCCGGAGCCCTGTTCTGTGAGCTCGCAATGAGTCTTCAAGCCACGGAGCAGGAGGGGAGGACCGAGCCAGCCGGGAGGATAGGGGACATAGAGAGTCAAAGGATGCAGAAAGGGAGGAGAGGAGGGTTGAGGAGGCAGAATCAGGAGATTGGTTGGAAAAGCATGAGCAGAGGAAAGAGGTGATAGGATAGAATAGGAGAGAGTAGCAGGAGAGAGAGAGCGAAGGTTGCGATGGCGCAATACCATCTGAGTAGGGGCAGAGTGAGTAGTGTTGGAGGAGAGCGAGAGGGAAAAGGATACAAGGTAGTGGTCGGAGACTTGGAGGGGAGTTGCAGTGAGATTAGTAGAAGAACAGCATCTAGTAAAGATGAGGTCAAGCGTATTGCCTGCCTTGTGAGTAGGGGGGGGGATGGTGAGAGGGTGAGGTCAAGGAGTGGAAAGAAGGAGGCAGAGAGAAATGAGTCAGAGGAGGGGATAGGGTCAAGGGAGGTTAAAGTCACCCAGAACTGTGAGGGGTGAGCCATCCTCAGGAAAGGAACTTATCAAGGCGTCAAGCTCATTGATGAACTCTCCAAGGGAACCTGGAGGGCGATAAATGATAAGGATGTTAAGCTTGAATGGGCTAGTAGGGAGTCACCCAGAACTGTGAGGGGTGAGCCATCCTCAGGAAAGGAACTTATCAAGGCGTCAAGCTCATTGATGAACTCTCCAAGGGAACCTGGAGGGTGATAAATGATAAGGATGTTAAGCTTGAATGGGCTAGTGACTGTGACAGCATGGAATTCAAATGAGGAGATAGACAGATGGGTCAGGGGAGAAAGAGGGAATGTCCACTTGGGAGAGATGAGGATTCCAGTGCCCCCACCCCGCTGACCAGATGTTCTCGGGGTATGTGAGAACACGTGGTCAGACGAGGAGAGAGCAGTAGGAGTAGCAGTGTTTTCTGTGGTAATCCATGTTTCCGTCAGCGCCAAGAAGTCGAGGGACTGGAGGGTAGCATAGGCTGAGATGAACTCTGCCTTGTTGGCCACAGATCGGCAGTTCCAGAGGCTGCCGGAGACCTGGAACTCCACAAGGTCGTGCGCGCTGGGAACACCACGTTAGAGTGGCAGCGGCCATGCGGTGTGAAGCGTTTGTGTGGCCTGTGCAGAGAAGAAAGCAACAGGGATAGACAGACACATAGTTGACAGGCTACAGGAGAGGCTACGCTAATGCAAAGGAGATTGGAATGAAAATTAACTAAACAAATGGGGAAGCGAGAGAGCAGGGCCTCCCTCACTAACCATTCACTGAAACACTCACTCACTGAAACACTCAAATATAACTTTTCCAACTTCCACTTTAGAAATTATAATTGATGTAAACTACAGTGGTTCAATGTTTCCAGGAATAGGCTCAAACTTAGTTTATTCAGCTAGATAACTTGGTACAGTATTCTTCCGTGAAACCCACCCAGTGCATCGTATCCTATGACGCTGTAGCTAACTAGCATGTTAGCATCCAATAACACACGGTTAGCACCAATACTTGGTTACAACAAACTACCAATGGATCATTCGTGTCCGTGTCTAGTTCCTTTCATAACACAGAAGTAATTAAATGTTGGCTAGCTAACACAAAGTCAGTCCTGCTAGCTACACAAGTGGACTACACATCTCGAAAGTTCAGAAAGTTAAGCTTACGTTGCAAAAATCTTATTGACTAAAAATGATACAGTACTGCGTTTACCTTTATCTTTGATACAAAGACAACTATGTAGCTAGCTAACATTACACTAATCAAAACGTTCCGTTGTAATGTATTTAGTTTCTACAGTCCTGCTAGTTGGTAAAGTTGGCTAGCTAGCAGTGGCAGTGGCTGTGGTGGCTGTGGTGTTGTGGTGTTGACGCTGTTTGGAAAACGGCATTGCTGCGTCGCTGCGAACGAATACAGCTGGCTAGCTAACCTTGTTAGTTTCTCAAAGCTACACCTTTATCCTTGATACAAAGACAGAAAAGACAACTATGTAGCTAGCTAGCTAGCTAATCAAATCAAATCGTTCCGTTGTAATGTAATGAAATGTAATATTACCCGCGGAGCGAAGTACAGCACTACTACTCACTCCAGCATCCGGAATGCTTACTGAACGCGCAAACAACTAGGTATTTGGACATAAATTATGGACTTTACCGAACAAACAACATTTATTGTGGATCTGGGATTCCTGGAAGTGCCTTCTGATGGAGATCATGAAAGGTAAGTGAATATTTATAATGCTATTTACGATTTTAGATGACTCCATAATGGCGGGTATCTGTATTGCTTGATGTTTTTTTCTGAGCTCAGATTATTGCAAAGTGTGCTTTCCCTGTGAAGCTTTTTTGAAATCTGTCACAGCGGTTGCATAAAGGAGATGTTCATCTATAATTCTTTGAATAACAGTTTAATATTTTATCAACGTTTATGATGAGTATTTTTGTAAATTGTGCTGATTCACCGGCAGTATTGGAGGCAAAATCACGCGCCAATGTAAAATGCTGTTTTTGGATATAAATATGAACTTTATCGAACAAAGCATACATGTATTGTCTAGCATTGAGTCCTAGGAGTGTCATCTGATGAAGATCGTCAAAGGTTAGTGCTTCATTTTAGCTGAATTTATGTTTTTTGTGACCCCTCTCCTGCTTGGAAAATGGCTGTGTGGTTTTTCTTGTGTTGTAGCTGTCCTAACATAATCTAACTTTATGCTTTTGCCGTAAAGCCTTTTTGAAATCGGACAATGTGGTTGGATTAAGGAGAGGTTTATCTTTAAAATGGTGTAAAATAGTTGTATGTTTGAGAACTTTGAATTATGACATTTTGTTGTTTTGAATTTGGCGCTCTGATTTTTCACTGGCTGTTGAATAGTGTGAACCGTGGGTTGGACGATAGCATCACACCCAGCCCTGAGAAGTTAACCGATACAACGTCAAGACAATGGGTATAGAACGTAACGTCTGGATGGTTCTGTCCCTAGTTTTAGTCACATCAATTGGTGGTGAGAAGTTATTAAACATGTACATTTTTTCTCTTTCCTATGTTTTTAGGTTTTGTGGAACATAAGAGTGTTCATTGTTCCAGAGGAGGGACCGATGTATATTGACTAATTGATTTGAGAATGTTTTAGTATGTTTAGAACTGAAGAAGGGCATTAGGAGTAGTGACTAGTGTGTTATGGGTTAAATGGAATGATATAGGTGCAAATGTATCTGTAGCAGGAGGTAAGGTGTTTAAGACAGAATCTTTACATAGGCCTGTTAACTTCTTCGGGATAGCCCCCTTTTTTCAATTTTTGCCTAAAATGACATACCCAAATCTAACTGCCTGTAGTGACTAGTGTGTTGTGGGTTAGCTGGAATGATATAGGTGCAAATGTATCTGTAGCAGGAAGCGAGGTGTTTGAGACAGAATGTTTACATAGGGCTGTTAAGTGGGATAGAACGTGACTGCAGTGGGGATCTGTGGGGGCTCATAAATTAAGGTTATGGTGATAGAGGAGTATCATTCCCATAGACTATGTATATTGTTACAGGAGATAGCTCATAGGAGACGGAGGACAGCTTACTGAGCACAGTATAGGGACTATTATGAAGTTAAATTGAACATTATACATACCCAGATCATGGTGAGAGTAGAAGAGATAGTGGTGGCATTTAAGACACTATGGTCAACTTTCAATAAACTTGTGACTCAGAGTTTTGTTGCGTTGGATATTCTTCCAACTCATTAATCTCTTTCCCAATTTCTAACAGCCAGCGAACACTTGACACATTACATGCAGGAGTTATTCTCACGGCAGTCGCTGTAGGGACTGTAATTGAAGGAGGCTATAGACATGGGCCATGTTAGTAGTAGCAGGGATTACGTTAGTAGCATTGTTGGGATATCAGTTTATGAAGACTCATGCCACATGGATTGATATCTGGTAACTGGGAGACCGATGGGAGTACAGGGGAGGCTGTTATTCAAATTCCACAAATTAGTGATCTTGCCATAACAGGAGAGTCTAGGTTGTCAGGAAATGACCCATGTGTTGCAGTGTGTATATCCTCAGGTGAAAGCAGAGATAACCAAGGGCATGGGCTGAATTCTGGAGATTGTGTGTACATCAAGATGCACCAGGCGGGGATGTTGGGACAGCGTTGGTCTGGTCCACACACAGTACTCCTTACAGCACCTGCAGCGGTAAAGATCGTCATGTCTCTCCTCGGTAGGTGCATAGTTCTCACGTGAAGCAAGGTCCAGCTGCATAATGGGTGAGCTTGAAGACACCATGACAGAGGAAATGGAGCGAAAGAGAGAGAGAGACTAGATTCCACTGTGAGACATGCAGATGGGTTGGGTCTGGGAGCTACTTTAAACATCATAGTTGGATTGGGGTTAGCGGCTTTATTGGGTAATGCATCATATGAAAGAGGATAGATGTTGGGGTAATTGTACTCTTAACAACATGCTGAAGGCATTGATGTGAAAGCATATACAGTGCTGTGTTACCTCAAGAGGATGTAGGGTTGTGGCAATGGAGGAGATGGGGAACAAAGTGAAAATGACATGACTTGGGAACACCTCTCGGAACCTGGGGCAGAAAGGGGAAGACTGAGCGAAAGCATGGGGAGGCTTTTTAGAGCTTTCATTTTTGTGGAATCCAGCAGAAAATTATCCTGGAGGCATAGTCAGGTGAAGAGAAAGTGGGAATTTTCATGCATATATAATTATGCATAGCTTATCACATTGTTAATACTGTTACAATATGTTTTGTGTGTCTTTTTGTTGCTTTTCAAGTATTTTCAAGTCTTTCAAGCTAGTACTCTCTTAGGAATCAGAAGGAGAAAGTGGAGAAACAAAAAGCCGCTCCAGCTGACATGGAACAAGACAGCAAGACTCAGCAGGAATGGCATTTTGTTTTGTTATGAGAGATGGAAATAAGATTGTGTATGGTGTGATCATAGAACAGAGGTCATAAGTCTCTGAGTTTGTAATCCTCACGGTGAATGTTTTGTTTTCATTGTTTGTTCATTTATAATCAAGTTTTATCTTTTAGTTTTTTTAAATTCATGTTTGTTGTCATTGTTTGTTCATTTATAAGTAATTTCCAAGTTTATGTAAATTGAACATTAGGAAGCTATTGTTCCAGACAGGGGACTGTTAGATTTGGGGTGAAACTTGGAACATTGTTATACTCAGAAGCATAGTATATAAAGGAGTGAAAGAGACTGGTTTTAACATCAGAAGTTAATAGTTATCCGTAGGAGCCAGACTGCTTTGGAATGTGTTGGATGGACGGGATGAAGTCACAGGATTGCTCTAGGGGAAGCGGATGGACATCTGTGGATTAGGCGAAGGAGGGGTTGAGGTCAGGTCAGATCCCCTGAAGGGAGAAATTATGGTTTATTACCCTATTACTCTCTTCCTGTCGAACAATAAGATGTAAGGATTGGAGAGAAGGGCTAGTGCCTAAATGGGAGTATATATACTTGTGATGGTTGAAACATGTTTTTGTCTGAATCCAGCTATATTGACCCTTTGGGAAGAATTAAACTTGTTGGGGATAGGGTCTAGTTTCCTGAATTTCTGCCTGACTGACATGCCCAAAGTAAACTGCCTGTTACTCAGCCAGGATATGCAAATAATTGGTAGAATTGGATAGAAAACACTTTAAAGTTTCTAAAACTGTTAAAATAATGTCTGAGATTATAACAGAATTGATATGGCAGGCAAAAATTTGAAGTGAACCAACCAGAAAATGCTTTTTTTTTTAGGTCCCAGGCTCTTACAATGGAAAACTATGGGTCCTATGTAATTCCGTCTCCCAGATTGCAATTCCTATGGCTTCCACTAGATGTCAACAGTTAAAACCCTGTGCATTGATGAGGAATTAAAAAATGGTATGGTTGAGAGGGATGAGGCCAAAAGAATTGCAAATAAGTTTGGCTGCACAACCGACTGGCAAACATATTACAATTTGAGAAATAATCGGACTAAACTGAAATTACACTATGAAACAAGGATAAATTACATAAAGAATGATAGTAAAAAGCTTTGAAGCACCTTAAATGAAATTTTGGGGAAAAATGCAAACTCAGCTCCATCATTCATTGAATCAGATGGCTCATCACAAAACCAACTGATATTGCTAACTACTTTAATGAATTTTTTGATTGGCAAGATTAACAAATTTAGGCATGACATGCCAACAACAAACGCTGACATTACACATCCAAGTATATCTGACCAAATTATGAAAGACAAGCATTGTAATTTTGAATTCCATGTGAGTGTGGAAGAGGTGAAAAAATGATTGTTGTCTATCAACAATGACAATGTCACAGATATTGCCGTGTTGAAGGGAGGAACAATACGCAGCAGGAATGTGGATGCTCATCTTTTAATTAGATATAAAGCAGCATACACAAAAAAACGAGAAAGAACAACGAAGGACAGTTTCACAGGCTAAATCAATAAAACTTTAGCAGTGCAAAATATACAGTGGGGCAAAAAAGTATTTAGTCAGCCACCAATTGTGCAAGTTCTCCCACTTAAAAATATGAGAGATGCCTGTAATTTTCATCATAGGTACACTTCAACTATGACAGACAAAATGAGAAAAAAATCCAGAAAATCACATTGTAGGATTTTTAATGAATTTATTTGCAAATTATGCTGGAAAATAAGTATTTGGTCAATAACAAAAGTTTATCTCAATACTTTGTTATATACCCTTTGTTGGCAATGACACAGGTCAAACGTTTTCTGTAAGTCTTCACAAGGTTTTCACACACTGTTGCTGGTATTTTGGCCCATTCCTCCATGCAGATCTCTTCTAGAGCAGTGATGTTTTGGGGCTGTCGCTGGGCAACACGGACTTTCAACTCCCTCCAAAGATTTTCTATGGGGTTCAGATCTGGAGACTGGCTAGGCCACTCCAGGACCTTGAAATGCTTCTTACGAAGCCACTCCTTCGTTGCCCGGGCGGTGTGTTTGGGATCATTGTCATGCTGAAAGACCCAGCCACATTTCATCTTCAATGCCCTTGCTGATGGAAGGAGGTTTTCACTCAAAATCTCACGATACATGGCCCCATTCATTATTTCCTTTACACGGATCAGTCGTCCTGGTCCCTTTGCAGAAAAACAGCCCCAAAGCATGATGTTTCCACCCCCATGCTTCACAGTAAGTATGGTGTTCTTTGGATGCAACTCAGCATTCTTTTGTCCTCCAAACACGACGAGTTGAGTTTTTACCAAAAAGTTATATTTTGGTTTCATCTGACCATATGACATTCTTCCAATCCTCTTCTGGATCATCCAAATGCTCTCTAGCAAACTTCAGACGGGCCTGGACATGTACTGGCTTAAGCAGGGGGACACGTCTGGCACTGCAGGATTTGAGTCCCTGGTGACGTAGTGTGTTACTGATGGTAGGCTTTGTTACTTTGGTCCCAGCTCTCTGCAGGTCATTCACTAGGTCCCCCCGTGTGGTTCTGGGATTTTTGCGCACCGTTCTTGTGATCATTTTGACCCCATGGGGTGAGATCTTGCGTGGAGCCCCAGATCGAGGGAGATTATCAGTGGTCTTGTATGTCTTCCATTTCCTAATAATTGCTCCCACAGTTGATTTCTTCAAACCAAGCTGCTTACCTATTGCAGATTCAGTCTTCCCAGCCTGGTGCAGGTCTACAATTTTGTTTCTGGTGTCCTTTGACAGATCTTTGGTCTTGGCCATAGTGGAGTTTGGAGTGTGACTGTTTGAGGTTGTGGACAGGTGTCTTTTATACTGATAACAAGTTCAAACAGGTGCCATTAATACAGGTAACGAGTGGAGGACAGAGGAGCCTCTTAAAGAAGAAGTTACAGGTCTGTGAGAGCCAGAAATCTTGCTTGTTTGTAGGTGACCAAATACTTATTTTCCACCATAATTTGCAAATAAATTCATTAAAAAATCCTACAATGTGATTTTCTCGATTTTTTTTCTCATTTTGTTTGTCATAGTTGACATGTACCGATGATGAAAATTACAGGCATCTCTCATCTTTTTAAGTGGGAGAACCTGCACAATTGGTGGCTGACTAAATACTTTTTTGCCCCACTGCAACTACCCACAAAACACAAAGACAAACACACCCTATTATATAGGACTCCCAATCAAAGGCAACTCAACACACCTGCCTTCAATTGGGAGTTTAACCCTAATTAACTATACATAGAAAAACTAAACTAGACAGAACGTAGAAAACATACAAAACACAAACCCTCTGCCACGTCCTGACCAAAACTAATACAATTACTCCCTCTGCTGGTCAGGACGTGACAGACAAGCCACTGGGGTCTGACAACTTGGATGGAAAATTACTGAGGATAATAGTGGATGATACTGCCACTCCTATTTGACATATTTTCAGTTTAAGCCTACTAGAAAGATTGTGCTTGGAGGGAAGCAAAAGTAATTCCGCTACCTAAAAATAGGAAAGCCTCATTTACTGGCTCAAATAGCCGACCAATCAGCCTGTCACCAACCCTTAGTAAACTTTTGGAAAAAATGTTGTTTGACCAATGTGGTGGCTAATTTCCGCATTACCAAATGAGGATTTACAAACACACCAGTTTGAGTTAAACTACATCTTTAATACTTAAGATACTTTTGCAAAAGTTCTTGACCCCCAATAATGCATTCTCTCGAATGAATAATTTAATGAGGTGCTTACAGAATGGCTCAGGGATCTTTTATAGCAACGATACAGGCCCTTCAACGTACATTGAAACACCACAGATACTTAGTAACAGTTCATAAAGGTTAAGTTTTGTATGACAGATATCAATAAAACACATCAGACAGTAACTGCTATGTCAACAGGATTAATGGTATAGCCCAGTATCTGGTCTCCTTAGAACTGTCCCTCCCTGGTACGGTATTGAACATAACTATTTCATCCAATGGCATATATCAATTGTCAACTCTAGATACTCCCATCTCAAGCAAACCCCCTCTTGACCCCACTCCTGGACAGGCTCACTGGAGGGAGTGAGCCTCTAGGCCATATATTATCACAGGATAAGTGTGAGATCTAAGAGACCATGGTCCCAGACACTGCCATAAACCTCCCCACAATAAGGAAAAGGAGGGTGTGACTTGCTCACAGACATTGTGGAGACAAGTCATTGCTTCCCCAGTAATCACGCCATCCCTTCACATGGTTTAAGCATAGGTAAAGACACATTCCCATGACGACAAGTCTGACCTCTCCCCTCTCTGGGCCCCAAGTGTCTGAGCCCCAGCTAAGGTAGACATGCAACTGAAAAGACACCAGAGTCCAATGGATACTTTCTAATGACAAGTACCTCAAATAAGCATATTATACTAATAAAACATCTTAATTATCTATGTTACCCAACTAATTCTGATTCGTCCACGACATTCCCCTCTCAAGGGACTCCGTCCCTTCTAGAGAATCAGAACAGTAACGTTACATGAGAACCAGTGTCTAAACACAGGCTTCATCACAACAGAAAAGACAGTCATCCCTCTGTGCCCCCTCTCAACTTAAAAGAAAATCACCAGATTCAAGAACATTCATTCACATAGAACATACATATATTCTACATAAACCAAAAATCACAAAACAATAACTCATTGCATGGGGTTCCTGCACATAACATCCCAAGAAACTCAGCACTGTCTCTTATTACCATCCCCCAACATCTACTAAACACTCTAGCAATTTGTCTGGGAAGGCTATGATACACAGTCACCTGCACGAACCCATGAAGAAAAACAAAAAATGCATACAGTTTATGAGATTCAAAGCTATATTTTCCATAGACAGTGAAAATCACATATTTAATGCATAATGCAGTGCATGCAACAATGGAGTTTAATAAAATAATCTTTAGTTATCTATCACACTCCAATGGATCAGCATAGTATGTTGGAAATGACTATTTCCATCCCAGAAACTATAATTAGCATATCTTGTTGTACAAATCCAGGTAGTGACTCCTAGTTAAAATAAAATGTATATCCTTGGTGCCTAATGAATATGACCCAAGACAAACATCATGATTCCACTATTTATAAGGCAATGCCTATAGATCCAAATAGATTATGATCATTTTCACTCTCCAGATCAGAGTTCACCCATGTCATTCACCATGGCATGCTTATAATAACGTCAACATCTTTAGTTCATAACAACAATCAAAACAATCAATCCCTAGTACATTCATTTCTTCACTCATTTAGATATTAACATATTCAACTCAAATCAATCCTTCAGTTTTAAAATTCATTCAATTTCCAAATAAAATCATAATTAGAACTCAGTTAATTATCCAACCAAAATTTCAAAATGACATTGCTCAGTGATTCAAATTTGTGTTATCACTCAAAGTAAAAACTAAATTTAAACACACATCAATATTAGCAGAATGTCCATTCATTTTAACATCCAGTATAATTATACCATAATTTCTACTATTAACAATTTTATCACGATTATTCTACAGATCAGTATCTCAATGCATTCTTAATCTAAATTACTATAATTTTACGTGGTGTAGACCTCTACAATCAACCTGATACCCCAAAAGTCTAAACAGTTATGGGCACAGTTGACCAAACCCCTCTCTCCAGGCACTGATTCTTCTGGCGTCCTCTTCGTTCTTCTTCAGATAGCTTTAAAGTTCAAAGTGAATGACACATTATAATGTCCCAATGTCAATGTTTCACCTTAGATGCCCATTATGTCTTGTCCATTCGTCAACCAATATATCAGCAACATAAGAATAGTTTAGAACAGCACCTTTTCCCATGCTCACTCCACGTGGACTCCTCTGACACTCGTGATAGAAACATGAGAGAAAAGCAGTTGATAGCTTAGATCGGATACTGTACACCGGTTGCTGGCTCGGCCATTCCTCTCAGTAGAAATGGTTCGGACAGGGCCATATTCAATGCCTTCGTCACTCCTTCTTCAGCCAATTAGAGGGGGTTTGAGGTACACACACTTTTCAGTCCAATTATCTCTTCCATGCATTAAGATACCGTCTGATGTCACTTTTCATGATAACCTCGAAAGAACAGATCAGAACAACAGTTTAGTTAAGTTCATTAACTACATGATAAATTATTACTTTTACCAATTATTCTTAATACAAATGTCTAAACATTATTCAAAGAGAATAACAACACATTCTATTGAAACTATTCTTTCAAATTGGCTAATACTTCCTATCACAATTTCAACTCCATCGCAGAGCCACAGAATCAGGAAGTTAGACCTATAACCCATCAGGAATAGAACAGAACAAACAACACAACAATACACTCCTTCACATATCACTCAAGGTGTGTAAACTTCAATCCAAATTTCAAAGAACTGAATCCAAAACCTCAAAGAACTGAATCCAAACCCTCAAAGGACTGTATCCTCCCCCATTTTTTAACACATAACTCTCCATGAGAGTAATGTATAAAAAAACACTACTACAAATCAAAAGATAAAACAAAATGTCAAATAACATAATCAAATGAAAATCACAACTCTGAAAACCTCCACAAAGAAAAGATGATTTACCCATATGGTCATAGGAAAACAGACTTCAAGCAGCCTACCCTTAGTGAAAGGCAATGCCCTATATCACATAGGTCCAAATTACAAATATGTCTAAGAACTTTAAATTCCATCATAATTATACATTTCACGAATTATCTTGAAATCAGTATATCAAATGACCTAAAATGTATTATCCAAATGGCTTTCCCATGAGGCTGATCAGACCACACAGGAAAACCCAGACAAAGGTCATAAGTCAAACCACCCCTTCACAGAAATGTTTTATTACTATTTTAGGCAAATTAATGTAAAAACGTCAAACATTTTCTACATGTTGTATCACAGGTTACCCAGGACATTTCATTAACAAAATAATCCACATCTTTAATTAAAACTCAGGGGAAAAAAACTACCAAAAATTCCATGTGTATACCCCTTTAAGATATTTTAGCACTAAATCAAATGGAAAACTCACCAATCCCACAGGAAAGAGATAAACAAATCAAACATACTATTTTAAAAACACCAACAAATAGTAATAACAAATGTGTTGTGTATGGGTATTTGCAAACCCTAAAGTAAAAACAAACAAAACATTTCCAGGCCTCTTCCATTTTGGTAGTTTACAGCCTCAATCTCACTCACCCAAGATTATAGCCCCAGGAAACATAGACAATGAAATCCCCATTTTCCCAAAGAAAAACACAAAACACTTCGTTAGCATTCATTATACAATTGATTCAGAAACCCAAAAGTTAACTACAAACAAAACCTAATGATAATTCCACTGTACTCCCTCATCATTAATCATTAGTTTTAATCTGCATCAATGTATATGCATGCTTAATTGACCCTTAGATACAATTATCCTGGTATCATTACTAGACCAATGTCCAACAAATATGTGATAGCTTTTTCCACCTTTGGATTGTTCAGCAATATTTAATCCCAGGCATTTAATAAAATGTAGTTTGAGATGTGTTCTCTCATGTCGCCTTTAACATACATACTTCAGTTGACTTTCATCCGTCCTGGAGGAAAGAATCCTACTCAAACACATCAGACAATACAATGTTTAATTAAGTGAAAACAACACCAAAAATAAACAATAAACAGTAAACAATAAACAAACCCATAACCTCTTTCCAGCAATCAAATCATTTCAACCTGTAGCATAAATGTAGTAAAAACAAACCTTGTCAAGTAACAAATCTAAAACCTTAAAAAAGTGTGCGTCTCATCAGCATAAGAATCAAAACGAACTTTTTTCCACTCATAATACACAATGTTTTAATTCCCCAAAGGTCAATACTGTTCAGCTCATACATGAATGATCTTCCTTCTGTCTGTACAGGGTCTGAAATTCCAATGTATGCAGATGATACAGTGATAAATGCATGCAATTAACAAACAACCTACACAAGAACTCACTACTGTAATGGTTCAGATGACAAAGTTGCTCAGAGACTCATGTTTGCATCTCAATAAAATTAAAAATAAAACACAAAACACAGTCTGCGTGTTCCTCACAAAGAAAACAACTGATGCCCCTGAGACAGATGTCTATGTATCAGGGGAAAAGTTCCACGTGATATCTGATTTTACGTTCCACGGCATCATACTAGATTCCAACCTCTCTTTTAAAAGCAAATGAAAAAGGTAATTCAAATAACCAAATGCAACCTAGCTAATTTCCAAAACATATTTAATTGTTTTACTACAGAAGTAACAAAACTATGCTTCAAGGTCTCAGAGCGAGTAATGTCACCGATTGAAACGCTTTTAGCGCGCACCATCTCGGTTACACTCACTCCCCATACAAAGCTCGTCCTCGCGCTATCTTGCGACTCTACGTCTTACAGGAACGCGCACGCCGGCCAAGCACACGCACAACTGTGATGAATTTGCACTGTCCCTGTAAAATAAAATTAACTCAACCTGCAATTCACTGTACTCTCCTGACATTGTTCCACGTAATGGAAACAGAGTATAATGTTTAAATACATAAACTTCCTTTTCTAATTCACTGGTGTTACCTAAACATTCAAACCAAGAATCAATAACCAGCTTTCACATCACAAAATGCTTCCTTCCAGCCAAACATAATCCAAGCATAGCTCAGCGCACATAACCAATTCTTCTCATCTTTTGCTTTACCTGTAAGCAAAAATATAACCCACTACTCAACCAACGTTCTTCCTTACCTCTATAGTAAGATTAAAACCAAACTTTACAACTTCCTCTTCTCTTTCAGCTTCACACTTGTGAAATATCCAAGACTTTAAAAATAACTTGTAAATCGCCATAACTTCATTCAACTCTTTCTCTGTATGTCAGTTCCAGCAACAGACAACGTATTATATCAAAATTCCCTCGCTATTATTTTCTAATGAATTAGTCTTTCAATTTAAACTAATCAAGCTATCAAAACGTTACATTTATATCTTAAACGAACGCTAGCAACCACATCTCTCCAGGCAAAACATATCAATAGTAGAATTATAATCAGTCCCCTGGTGCATGGGCTAGGATAACCCTGGCCTCCTGCGTGGCAGGCGACAATTCTACCCCTGTACCACCAATGCTATTTAATTGAACAAGACTCCCAGCAAATACACCCATTCACAATTGTCTGTAGTCGTAAAATCAGGCACGTATTACCGAGACAATTCCCAGAAAATAGCCCTCTTAAAAAATCCAAGATTTACACCAGCGATGATTCTCACATACCAAATGAATAGATTAGCAGTCAAAGAGTAAAATCAACATTCATTGACTAGGAAACAGATCTTGCGCCTTTTAATAAAAGTAGATTATGTTTTCTCATCGTATTTCAATGACTTTACTTCATCATATTAAAATCAGCCAATGATAATTAGTTTGATGGATACCCTAGGCTTTGTCCGACTTTATAAATTACGTCGAGATTCCATCTTAATTCGCTCTAACTTTATGGAAAACGGTTTATTCAATAAATCCAGCAACTCCTCTCATACTGGGAGGAAAAATAAAACAGTTTCAGACCTTAAGGTCATTTTTATTTCAACTGTTGTACCCAGACGGGGATAATACAATAAGCATTTATAGTTACATCGTTAGGGTAAGATAACCAAAAGTGGACACACTCCAATCAGTTTCTAGAGCACAATTTCCCAAACATTGTAGACAGTTTAATAACGCTTAAAACCTCATCTTTATTAAATTATCCATTAAAGATACCAACTCAAAACCTACGTACGTCTACGAATGGGTGGTTTAAATTGTATCTAATTATATTCTCAGCATTACTTTCTTTATCAAATCTCTAGTAATCGATTATACACACACATACAATTTATCATATTTTCACAGAATCCATATCAAACGTTAGAAATGTTTAGGTACTCACACAGAACTTTAACGATCACCCACACAGGATTGGCCCAATACTCACACAGAACTGGTCCGATGTTCACACAGAACGTCAAAACATAATTGAAAGGTTACTCACACAGAGTAAACCTACTCACGCTCACACAGAACGCTCCTACAAAGATTACCTAGTGGTAACTTTAACAAAATACTCACACAGAGTAACCCAGGGCATACCTGGCTAGCACATTTAAAATAATTGGAATTCACCACCTCTGAGGGTCACTTAGACAGTCACACAGACATTCTCAGAACTAGGTCCTTATTCCAATAGGGCTTCACCAAGTACCATGTTTCACACAGAACACACAGTAACCCTGGCCCCTCACCCCCACAGACCGCACCAATCCCCACTGTGATCAATTCAGTGTCAGGACGGCTCTAGGTCGCCCGCAACCGACCAGTGGCAGAGTATCTTTGAGTCAGCAAACTCTCAGATTTCTCTCCTCTGACTCGGCCCTGTTTACGCCTCCAAGGTGCCCCCCTCACAAAGGAATACACACTCAGAGCTCACGTAACAGAGGCTAATTTCTAAAAACTCGACTTCAAGTGTGTTTTGCTCACCTCTTTCTTAAAAAAAACTAAGTTCGAAATGTGGTATCCACTCGGCTCGCTACCTCTCAGATCAAAGGTGGGTCCATCTGCTTCGTTCCCGAAGTGTGGTTTCCCTGAGATCCCAAGTTTGAGGGATCCCTCGTGCACGATTTACCTAGGTCGTCAGGAGCGATCACCAAGTGAAGATTCACATCACATCCTCATCGCCAAATGTGGTGGCTAATTTCCGCATTACCAAATGAGGATTTACAAATACACCAGTTCGAGTTAAACTACATCTTTAACACTTAAGATACTTTTGCAAAAGTTCTTGACCCCCAATAATGCATTCTCTCGAATGAATCATTTAATGAGGTGCTTACAGAATGGCTCAGGGATCTTTTATAGCAACGATACAGGCCCTTCAACGTACATTGAAACACCACAGATACTTAGTAACAGTTCATGAAGGTTAAGTTTTGTATGACAGATATCAATAAAACACATCAGACAGTAACTGCTATGTCAACAGGATTAATGGTATAGCCCAGTATCTGGTCTCCTTAGAACTGTCCCTCCCTGGTACGGTATTGAACATAACTATTTCATCCAATGGCATATATCAATTGTCAACTCTAGATACTCCCATCTCAAGCAAACCCCCTCTTGACCCCACTCCTGGACAGGCTCACTGGAGGGAGTGAGCCTCTAGGCCATATATTATCACAGGATAAGTGTGAGATCTAAGAGACCATGGTCCCAGACACTGCCATAAACCTCCCCACAATAAGGAAAAGGAGGGTGTGACTTGCTCACAGACATTGTGGAGACAAGTCATTGGTTCCCCAGTAATCACGCCATCCCTTCACATGGTTTAAGCATAGGTAAAGACACATTCCCATGACGACAAGTCTGACCTCTCCCCTCTCTGGGCCCCAAGTGTCTGAGCCCCAGCTAAGGTAGACATGCAACTGAAAAGACACCAGAGTCCAATGGACACTTTCTAATGACAAGTACCTCAAATAAGCATATTATACTAATAAAACATCTTAATTATCTATGTTACCCAACTAATTCTGATTCGTCCACGACATTCCCCTCTCAAGGGACTCCGTCCCTTCTAGAGAATCAGAACAGTAACGTTACATGAGAACCAGTGTCTAAACACAGGCTTCATCACAACAGAAAAGACAGTCATCCCTCTGTGTCCCCTCTCAACTTAAAAGAAAATCACCAGATTCAAGAACATTCATTCACATAGAACATACATATATTCTACATAAACCAAAAATCACAAAACAATAACTCATTGCATGGGGTTCCTGCACATAACATCCCAAGAAACTCAGCACTGTCTCTTATTACCATCCCCCAACATCTACTAAACACTCTAGCAATTTGTCTGGGAAGGCTATGATACACAGTCACCTGCACGAACCCATGAAGAAAAACAAAAAATGCATACAGTTTATGAGATTCAAAGCTATATTTTCCATAGACAGTGAAAATCACATATTTAATGCATAATGCAGTGCATGCAACAATGGAGTTTAATAAAATAATCTTTAGTTATCTATCACACTCCAATGGATCAGCATAGTATGTTGGAAATGACTATTTCCATCCCAGAAACTATAATTAGCATATCTTGTTGTACAAATCCAGGTAGTGACTCCTAGTTAAAATAAAATGTATATCCTTGGTGCCTAATGAACATGACCCAAGACAAACATCATGATTCCACTATTTATAAGGCAATGCCTATAGATCCAAATAGATTATGATCATTTTCACTCTCCAGATCAGAGTTCACCCATGTCATTCACCATGGCATGCTTATAATAACGTCAACATCTTTAGTTCATAACAACAATCAAAACAATCAATCCCTAGTACATTCATTTCTTCACTCATTTAGATATTAACATATTCAACTCAAATCAATCCTTCAGTTTTAAAATTCATTCAATTTCCAAATAAAATCATAATTAGAACTCAGTTAATTATCCAACCAAAATTTCAAAATGACATTGCTCAGTGATTCAAATTTGTCTTATCACTCAAAGTAAAAACTAAATTTAAACACACATCAATATTAGCAGAATGTCCATTCATTTTAACATCCAGTATAATTATCCCATAATTTCTACTATTAACAATTTTATCACGATTATTCTACAGATCAGTATCTCAATGCATTCTTAATCTAAATTACTATAATTTTACGTGGTGTAGACCTCTACAATCAACCTGATACCCCAAAAGTCTAAACAGTTATGGGCACAGTTGACCAAACCCCTCTCTCCAGGCACTGATTCTTCTGGCGTCCTCTTCGTTCTTCTTCAGATAGCTTTAAAGTTCAAAGTGAATGACACATTATAATGTCCCAATGTCAATGTTTCACCTTAGATGCCCATTATGTCTTGTCCATTCGTCAACCAATATATCAGCAACATAAGAATAGTTTAGAACAGCACCTTTCCCCATGCTCACTCCACGTGGACTCCTCTCACACTCGTGATAGAAACATGAGAGAAAAGCAGTTGATAGCTTAGATCGGATACTGTACACCGGTTGCTGGCTCGGCCATTCCTCTCAGTAGAAATGGTTCGGACAGGGCCATATTCAATGCCTTCGTCACTCCTTCTTCAGCCAATTAGAGGGGGTTTGAGGTACACACACTTTTCAGTCCAATTATCTCTTCCATGCATTAAGATACCGTCTGATGTCACTTTTCATGATAACCTCGAAAGAACAGATCAGAACAACAGTTTAGTTAAGTTCATTAACTACATGATAAATTATTACTTTTACCAATTATTCTTAATACAAATGTCTAAACATTATTCAAAGAGAATAACAACACATTCTATTGAAACTATTCTTTCAAATTGGCTAATACTTCCTATCACAATTTCAACTCCATCGCAGAGCCACAGAATCAGGAAGTTAGACCTATAACCCATCAGGAATAGAACAGAACAAACAACACAACAATACACTCCTTCACATATCACTCAAGGTGTGTAAACTTCAATCCAAATTTCAAAGAACTGAATCCAAAACCTCAAAGAACTGAATCCAAACCCTCAAAGGACTGTATCCTCCCCCATTTTTTAACACATAACTCTCCATGAGAGTAATGTATAAAAAAACACTACTACAAATCAAAAGATAAAACAAAATGTCAAATAACATAATCAAATGAAAATCACAACTCTGAAAACCTCCACAAAGAAAAGATGATTTACCCATATGGTCATAGGAAAACAGACTTCAAGCAGCCTACCCTTAGTGAAAGGCAATGCCCTATATCACATAGGTCCAAATTACAAATATGTCTAAGAACTTTAAATTCCATCATAATTATACATTTCACGAATTATCTTGAAATCAGTATATCAAATGACCTAAAATGTATTATCCAAATGGCTTTCCCATGAGGCTGATCAGACCACACAGGAAAACCCAGACAAAGGTCATAAGTCAAACCACCCCTTCACAGAAATGTTTTATTACTATTTTAGGCAAATTAATGTAAAAACGTCAAACATTTTCTACATGTTGTATCACAGGTTACCCAGGACATTTCATTAACAAAATAATCCACATCTTTAATTAAAACTCAGGGGAAAAAAACTACCAAAAATTCCATGTGTATACCCCTTTAAGATATTTTAGCACTAAATCAAATGGAAAACTCACCAATCCCACAGGAAAGAGATAAACAAATCAAACATACTATTTTAAAAACACCAACAAATAGTAATAACAAATGTGTTGTGTATGGGTATTTGCAAACCCTAAAGTAAAAACAAACAAAACATTTCCAGGCCTCTTCCATTTTGGTAGTTTACAGCCTCAATCTCACTCACCCAAGATTATAGCCCCAGGAAACATAGACAATGAAATCCCCATTTTCCCAAAGAAAAACACAAAACACTTCGTTAGCATTCATTATACAATTGATTCAGAAACCCAAAAGTTAACTACAAACAAAACCTAATGATAATTCCACTGTACTCCCTCATCATTAATCATTAGTTTTAATCTGCATCAATGTATATGCATGCTTAATTGACCCTTAGATACAATTATCCTGGTATCATTACTAGACCAATGTCCAACAAATATGTGATAGCTTTTTCCACCTTTGGATTGTTCAGCAATATTTAATCCCAGGCATTTAATAAAATGTAGTTTGAGATGTGTTCTCTCATGTCGCCTTTAACATACATACTTCAGTTGACTTTCATCCGTCCTGGAGGAAAGAATCCTACTCAAACACATCAGACAATACAATGTTTAATTAAGTGAAAACAACACCAAAAATAAACAATAAACAGTAAACAATAAACAAACCCATAACCTCTTTCCAGCAATCAAATCATTTCAACCTGTAGCATAAATGTAGTAAAAACAAACCTTGTCAAGTAACAAATCTAAAACCTTAAAAAAGTGTGCGTCTCATCAGCATAAGAATCAAAACGAACTTTTTTCCACTCATAATACACAATGTTTTAATTCCCCAAAGGTCAATACTGTTCAGCTCATACATGAATGATCTTCCTTCTGTCTGTACAGGGTCTGAAATTCCAATGTATGCAGATGATACAGTGATAAATGCATGCAATTAACAAACAACCTACACAAGAACTCACTACTGTAATGGTTCAGATGACAAAGTTGCTCAGAGACTCATGTTTGCATCTCAATAAAATTAAAAATAAAACACAAAACACAGTCTGCGTGTTCCTCACAAAGAAAACAACTGATGCCCCTGAGACAGATGTCTATGTATCAGGGGAAAAGTTCCACGTGATATCTGATTTTACGTTCCACGGCATCATACTAGATTCCAACCTCTCTTTTAAAAGCAAATGAAAAAGGTAATTCAAATAACCAAATGCAACCTAGCTAATTTCCAAAACATATTTAATTGTTTTACTACAGAAGTAACAAAACTATGCTTCAAGGTCTCAGAGCGAGTAACGTCACCGATTGAAACGCTTTTAGCGCGCACCATCTCGGTTACACTCACTCCCCATACAAAGCTCGTCCTCGCGCTATCTTGCGACTCTACGTCTTACAGGAACGCGCACGCCGGCCAAGCACACGCACAACTGTGATGAATTTGCACTGTCCCTGTAAAATAAAATTAACTCAACCTGCAATTCACTGTACTCTCCTGACATTGTTCCACGTAATGGAAACAGAGTATAATGTTTAAATACATAAACTTCCTTTTCTAATTCACTGGTGTTACCTAAACATTCAAACCAAGAATCAATAACCAGCTTTCACATCACAAAATGCTTCCTTCCAGCCAAACATAATCCAAGCATAGCTCAGCGCACATAACCAATTCTTCTCATCTTTTGCTTTACCTGTAAGCAAAAATATAACCCACTACTCAACCAACGTTCTTCCTTACCTCTATAGTAAGATTAAAACCAAACTTTACAACTTCCTCTTCTCTTTCAGCTTCACACTTGTGAAATATCCAAGACTTTAAAAATAACTTGTAAATCGCCATAACTTCATTCAACTCTTTCTCTGTATGTCAGTTCCAGCAACAGACAACGTATTATATCAAAATTCCCTCGCTATTATTTTCTAATGAATTAGTCTTTCAATTTAAACTAATCAAGCTATCAAAACGTTACATTTATATCTTAAACGAACGCTAGCAACCACATCTCTCCAGGCAAAACATATCAATAGTAGAATTATAATCAGTCCCCTGGTGCATGGGCTAGGATAACCCTGGCCTCCTGCGTGGCAGGCGACAATTCTACCCCTGTACCACCAATGCTATTTAATTGAACAAGACTCCCAGCAAATACACCCATTCACAATTGTCTGTAGTCGTAAAATCAGGCACGTATTACCGAGACAATTCCCAGAAAATAGCCCTCTTAAAAAATCCAAGATTTACACCAGCGATGATTCTCACATACCAAATGAATAGATTAGCAGTCAAAGAGTAAAATCAACATTCATTGACTAGGAAACAGATCTTGCGCCTTTTAATAAAAGTAGATTATGTTTTCTCATCGTATTTCAATGACTTTACTTCATCATATTAAAATCAGCCAATGATAATTAGTTTGATGGATACCCTAGGCTTTGTCCGACTTTATAAATTACGTCGAGATTCCATCTTAATTCGCTCTAACTTTATGGAAAACGGTTTATTCAATAAATCCAGCAACTCCTCTCATACTGGGAGGAAAAATAAAACAGTTTCAGACCTTAAGGTCATTTTTATTTCAACTGTTGTACCCAGACGGGGATAATACAATAAGCATTTATAGTTACATCGTTAGGGTAAGATAACCAAAAGTGGACACACTCCAATCAGTTTCTAGAGCACAATTTCCCAAACATTGTAGACAGTTTAATAACGCTTAAAACCTCATCTTTATTAAATTATCCATTAAAGATACCAACTCAAAACCTACGTACGTCTACGAATGGGTGGTTTAAATTGTATCTAATTATATTCTCAGCATTACTTTCTTTATCAAATCTCTAGTAATCGATTATACACACACATACAATTTATCATATTTTCACAGAATCCATATCAAACGTTAGAAATGTTTAGGTACTCACACAGAACTTTAACGATCACCCACACAGGATTGGCCCAATACTCACACAGAACTGGTCCGATGTTCACACAGAACGTCAAAACATAATTGAAAGGTTACTCACACAGAGTAAACCTACTCACGCTCACACAGAACGCTCCTACAAAGATTACCTAGTGGTAACTTTAACAAAATACTCACACAGAGTAACCCAGGGCATACCTGGCTAGCACATTTAAAATAATTGGAATTCACCACCTCTGAGGGTCACTTAGACAGTCACACAGACATTCTCAGAACTAGGTCCTTATTCCAATAGGGCTTCACCAAGTACCATGTTTCACACAGAACACACAGTAACCCTGGCCCCTCACCCCCACAGACCGCACCAATCCCCACTGTGATCAATTCAGTGTCAGGACGGCTCTAGGTCGCCCGCAACCGACCAGTGGCAGAGTATCTTTGAGTCAGCAAACTCTCAGATTTCTCTCCTCTGACTCGGCCCTGTTTACGCCTCCAAGGTGCCCCCCTCACAAAGGAATACACACTCAGAGCTCACGTAACAGAGGCTAATTTCTAAAAACTCGACTTCAAGTGTGTTTTGCTCACCTCTTTCTTAAAAAAAACTAAGTTCGAAATGTGGTATCCACTCGGCTCGCTACCTCTCAGATCAAAGGTGGGTCCATCTGCTTCGTTCCCGAAGTGTGGTTTCCCTGAGATCCCAAGTTTGAGGGATCCCTCGTGCACGATTTACCTAGGTCGTCAGGAGCGATCACCAAGTGAAGATTCACATCACATCCTCGTCGCCAAATGTGGTGGCTAATTTCCGCATTACCAAATGAGGATTTACAAATACACCAGTTCGAGTTAAACTACATCTTTAACACTTAAGATACTTTTGCAAAAGTTCTTGACCCCCAATAATGCATTCTCTCGAATGAATCATTTAATGAGGTGCTTACAGAATGGCTCAGGGATCTTTTATAGCAACGATACAGGCCCTTCAACGTACATTGAAACACCACAGATACTTAGTAACAGTTCATAAAGGTTAAGTTTTGTATGACAGATATCAATAAAACACATCAGACAGTAACTGCTATGTCAACAGGATTAATGGTATAGCCCAGTATCTGGTCTCCTTAGAACTGTCCCTCCCTGGTACGGTATTGAACATAACTATTTCATCCAATGGCATATATCAATTGTCAACTCTAGATACTCCCATCTCAAGCAAACCCCCTCTTGACCCCACTCCTGGACAGGCTCACTGGAGGGAGTGAGCCTCTAGGCCATATATTATCACAGGATAAGTGTGAGATCTAAGAGACCATGGTCCCAGACACTGCCATAAACCTCCCCACAATAAGGAAAAGGAGGGTGTGACTTGCTCACAGACATTGTGGAGACAAGTCATTGGTTCCCCAGTAATCACGCCATCCCTTCACATGGTTTAAGCATAGGTAAAGACACATTCCCATGACGACAAGTCTGACCTCTCCCCTCTCTGGGCCCCAAGTGTCTGAGCCCCAGCTAAGGTAGACATGCAACTGAAAAGACACCAGAGTCCAATGGACACTTTCTAATGACAAGTACCTCAAATAAGCATATTATACTAATAAAACATCTTAATTATCTATGTTACCCAACTAATTCTGATTCGTCCACGACATTCCCCTCTCAAGGGACTCCGTCCCTTCTAGAGAATCAGAACAGTAACGTTACATGAGAACCAGTGTCTAAACACAGGCTTCATCACAACAGAAAAGACAGTCATCCCTCTGTGTCCCCTCTCAACTTAAAAGAAAATCACCAGATTCAAGAACATTCATTCACATAGAACATACATATATTCTACATAAACCAAAAATCACAAAACAATAACTCATTGCATGGGGTTCCTGCACATAACATCCCAAGAAACTCAGCACTATCTCTTATTACCATCCCCCAACATCTACTAAACACTCTAGCAATTTGTCTGGGAAGGCTATGATACACAGTCACCTGCACGAACCCATGAAGAAAAACAAAAAATGCATACAGTTTATGAGATTCAAAGCTATATTTTCCATAGACAGTGAAAATCACATATTTAATGCATAATGCAGTGCATGCAACAATGGAGTTTAATAAAATAATCTTTAGTTATCTATCACACTCCAATGGATCAGCATAGTATGTTGGAAATGACTATTTCCATCCCAGAAACTATAATTAGCATATCTTGTTGTACAAATCCAGGTAGTGACTCCTAGTTAAAATAAAATGTATATCCTTGGTGCCTAATGAATATGACCCAAGACAAACATCATGATTCCACTATTTATAAGGCAATGCCTATAGATCCAAATAGATTATGATCATTTTCACTCTCCAGATCAGAGTTCACCCATGTCATTCACCATGGCATGCTTATAATAACGTCAACATCTTTAGTTCATAACAACAATCAAAACAATCAATCCCTAGTACATTCATTTCTTCACTCATTTAGATATTAACATATTCAACTCAAATCAATCCTTCAGTTTTAAAATTCATTCAATTTCCAAATAAAATCATAATTAGAACTCAGTTAATTATCCAACCAAAATTTCAAAATGACATTGCTCAGTGATTCAAATTTGTCTTATCACTCAAAGTAAAAACTAAATTTAAACACACATCAATATTAGCAGAATGTCCATTCATTTTAACATCCAGTATAATTATCCCATAATTTCTACTATTAACAATTTTATCACGATTATTCTACAGATCAGTATCTCAATGCATTCTTAATCTAAATTACTATAATTGTACGTGGTGTAGACCTCTACAATCAACCTGATACCCCAAAAGTCTAAACAGTTATGGGCACAGTTGACCAAACCCCTCTCTCCAGGCACTGATTCTTCTGGCGTCCTCTTCGTTCTTCTTCAGATATCTTTAAAGTTCAAAGTGAATGACACATTATAATGTCCCAATGTCAATGTTTCACCTTAGATGCCCATTATGTCTTGTCCATTCGTCAACCAATATATCAGCAACATAAGAATAGTTTAGAACAGCACCTTTTCCCATGCTCACTCCACGTGGACTCCTCTGACACTCGTGATAGAAACATGAGAGAAAAGCAGTTGATAGCTTAGATCGGATACTGTACACCGGTTGCTGGCTCGGCCATTCCTCTCAGTAGAAATGGTTCGGACAGGGCCATATTCAATGCCTTCGTCACTCCTTCTTCAGCCAATTAGAGGGGGTTTGAGGTACACACACTTTTCAGTCCAATTATCTCTTCCATGCATTAAGATACCGTCTGATGTCACTTTTCATGATAACCTCGAAAGAACAGATCAGAACAACAGTTTAGTTAAGTTCATTAACTACATGATAAATTATTACTTTTACCAATTATTCTTAATACAAATGTCTAAACATTATTCAAAGAGAATAACAACACATTCTATTGAAACTATTCTTTCAAATTGGCTAATACTTCCTATCACAATTTCAACTCCATCGCAGAGCCACAGAATCAGGAAGTTAGACCTATAACCCATCAGGAATAGAACAGAACAAACAACACAACAATACACTCCTTCACATATCACTCAAGGTGTGTAAACTTCAATCCAAATTTCAAAGAACTGAATCCAAAACCTCAAAGAACTGAATCCAAACCCTCAAAGGACTGTATCCTCCCCCATTTTTTAACACATAACTCTCCATGAGAGTAATGTATAAAAAAACACTACTACAAATCAAAAGATAAAACAAAATGTCAAATAACATAATCAAATGAAAATCACAACTCTGAAAACCTCCACAAAGAAAAGATGATTTACCCATATGGTCATAGGAAAACAGACTTCAAGCAGCCTACCCTTAGTGAAAGGCAATGCCCTATATCACATAGGTCCAAATTACAAATATGTCTAAGAACTTTAAATTCCATCATAATTATACATTTCACGAATTATCTTGAAATCAGTATATCAAATGACCTAAAATGTATTATCCAAATGGCTTTCCCATGAGGCTGATCAGACCACACAGGAAAACCCAGACAAAGGTCATAAGTCAAACCACCCCTTCACAGAAATGTTTTATTACTATTTTAGGCAAATTAATGTAAAAACGTCAAACATTTTCTACATGTTGTATCACAGGTTACCCAGGACATTTCATTAACAAAATAATCCACATCTTTAATTAAAACTCAGGGGAAAAAAACTACCAAAAATTCCATGTGTATACCCCTTTAAGATATTTTAGCACTAAATCAAATGGAAAACTCACCAATCCCACAGGAAAGAGATAAACAAATCAAACATACTATTTTAAAAACACCAACAAATAGTAATAACAAATGTGTTGTGTATGGGTATTTGCAAACCCTAAAGTAAAAACAAACAAAACATTTCCAGGCCTCTTCCATTTTGGTAGTTTACAGCCTCAATCTCACTCACCCAAGATTATAGCCCCAGGAAACATAGACAATGAAATCCCCATTTTCCCAAAGAAAAACACAAAACACTTCGTTAGCATTCATTATACAATTGATTCAGAAACCCAAAAGTTAACTACAAACAAAACCTAATGATAATTCCACTGTACTCCCTCATCATTAATCATTAGTTTTAATCTGCATCAATGTATATGCATGCTTAATTGACCCTTAGATACAATTATCCTGGTATCATTACTAGACCAATGTCCAACAAATATGTGATAGCTTTTTCCACCTTTGGATTGTTCAGCAATATTTAATCCCAGGCATTTAATAAAATGTAGTTTGAGATGTGTTCTCTCATGTCGCCTTTAACATACATACTTCAGTTGACTTTCATCCGTCCTGGAGGAAAGAATCCTACTCAAACACATCAGACAATACAATGTTTAATTAAGTGAAAACAACACCAAAAATAAACAATAAACAGTAAACAATAAACAAACCCATAACCTCTTTCCAGCAATCAAATCATTTCCACCTGTAGCATAAATGTAGTAAAAACAAACCTTGTCAAGTAACAAATCTAAAACCTTAAAAAAGTGTGCGTCTCATCAGCATAAGAATCAAAACGAACTTTTTTCCACTCATAATACACAATGTTTTAATTCCCCAAAGGTCAATACTGTTCAGCTCATACATGAATGATCTTCCTTCTGTCTGTACAGGGTCTGAAATTCCAATGTATGCAGATGATACAGTGATAAATGCATGCAATTAACAAACAACCTACACAAGAACTCACTACTGTAATGGTTCAGATGACAAAGTTGCTCAGAGACTCATGTTTGCATCTCAATAAAATTAAAAATAAAACACAAAACACAGTCTGCGTGTTCCTCACAAAGAAAACAACTGATGCCCCTGAGACAGATGTCTATGTATCAGGGGAAAAGTTCCACGTGATATCTGATTTTACGTTCCACGGCATCATACTAGATTCCAACCTCTCTTTTAAAAGCAAATGAAAAAGGTAATTCAAATAACCAAATGCAACCTAGCTAATTTCCAAAACATATTTAATTGTTTTACTACAGAAGTAACAAAACTATGCTTCAAGGTCTCAGAGCGAGTAATGTCACCGATTGAAACGCTTTTAGCGCGCACCATCTCGGTTACACTCACTCCCCATACAAAGCTCGTCCTCGCGCTATCTTGCGACTCTACGTCTTACAGGAACGCGCACGCCGGCCAAGCACACGCACAACTGTGATGAATTTGCACTGTCCCTGTAAAATAAAATTAACTCAACCTGCAATTCACTGTACTCTCCTGACATTGTTCCACGTAATGGAAACAGAGTATAATGTTTAAATACATAAACTTCCTTTTCTAATTCACTGGTGTTACCTAAACATTCAAACCAAGAATCAATAACCAGCTTTCACATCACAAAATGCTTCCTTCCAGCCAAACATAATCCAAGCATAGCTCAGCGCACATAACCAATTCTTCTCATCTTTTGCTTTACCTGTAAGCAAAAATATAACCCACTACTCAACCAACGTTCTTCCTTACCTCTATAGTAAGATTAAAACCAAACTTTACAACTTCCTCTTCTCTTTCAGCTTCACACTTGTGAAATATCCAAGACTTTAAAAATAACTTGTAAATCGCCATAACTTCATTCAACTCTTTCTCTGTATGTCAGTTCCAGCAACAGACAACGTATTATATCAAAATTCCCTCGCTATTATTTTCTAATGAATTAGTCTTTCAATTTAAACTAATCAAGCTATCAAAACGTTACATTTATATCTTAAACGAACGCTAGCAACCACATCTCTCCAGGCAAAACATATCAATAGTAGAATTATAATCAGTCCCCTGGTGCATGGGCTAGGATAACCCTGGCCTCCTGCGTGGCAGGCGACAATTCTACCCCTGTACCACCAATGCTATTTAATTGAACAAGACTCCCAGCAAATACACCCATTCACAATTGTCTGTAGTCGTAAAATCAGGCACGTATTACCGAGACAATTCCCAGAAAATAGCCCTCTTAAAAAATCCAAGATTTACACCAGCGATGATTCTCACATACCAAATGAATAGATTAGCAGTCAAAGAGTAAAATCAACATTCATTGACTAGGAAACAGATCTTGCGCCTTTTAATAAAAGTAGATTATGTTTTCTCATCGTATTTCAATGACTTTACTTCATCATATTAAAATCAGCCAATGATAATTAGTTTGATGGATACCCTAGGCTTTGTCCGACTTTATAAATTACGTCGAGATTCCATCTTAATTCGCTCTAACTTTATGGAAAACGGTTTATTCAATAAATCCAGCAACTCCTCTCATACTGGGAGGAAAAATAAAACAGTTTCAGACCTTAAGGTCATTTTTATTTCAACTGTTGTACCCAGACGGGGATAATACAATAAGCATTTATAGTTACATCGTTAGGGTAAGATAACCAAAAGTGGACACACTCCAATCAGTTTCTAGAGCACAATTTCCCAAACATTGTAGACAGTTTAATAACGCTTAAAACCTCATCTTTATTAAATTATCCATTAAAGATACCAACTCAAAACCTACGTACGTCTACGAATGGGTGGTTTAAATTGTATCTAATTATATTCTCAGCATTACTTTATCAAATCTCTAGTAATCGATTATACACACACATACAATTTATCATATTTTCACAGAATCCATATCAAACGTTAGAAATGTTTAGGTACTCACACAGAACTTTAACGATCACCCACACAGGATTGGCCCAATACTCACACAGAACTGGTCCGATGTTCACACAGAACGTCAAAACATAATTGAAAGGTTACTCACACAGAGTAAACCTACTCACGCTCACACAGAACGCTCCTACAAAGATTACCTAGTGGTAACTTTAACAAAATACTCACACAGAGTAACCCAGGGCATACCTGGCTAGCACATTTAAAATAATTGGAATTCACCACCTCTGAGGGTCACTTAGACAGTCACACAGACATTCTCAGAACTAGGTCCTTATTCCAATAGGGCTTCACCAAGTACCATGTTTCACACAGAACACACAGTAACCCTGGCCCCTCACCCCCACAGACCGCACCAATCCCCACTGTGATCAATTCAGTGTCAGGACGGCTCTAGGTCGCCCGCAACCGACCAGTGGCAGAGTATCTTTGAGTCAGCAAACTCTCAGATTTCTCTCCTCTGACTCGGCCCTGTTTACGCCTCCAAGGTGCCCCCCTCACAAAGGAATACACACTCAGAGCTCACGTAACAGAGGCTAATTTCTAAAAACTCGACTTCAAGTGTGTTTTGCTCACCTCTTTCTTAAAAAAAACTAAGTTCGAAATGTGGTATCCACTCGGCTCGCTACCTCTCAGATCAAAGGTGGGTCCATCTGCTTCGTTCCCGAAGTGTGGTTTCCCTGAGATCCCAAGTTTGAGGGATCCCTCGTGCACGATTTACCTAGGTCGTCAGGAGCGATCACCAAGTGAAGATTCACATCACATCCTCGTCGCCAAATGTGGTGGCTAATTTCCGCATTACCAAATGAGGATTTACAAATACACCAGTTCGAGTTAAACTACATCTTTAACACTTAAGATACTTTTGCAAAAGTTCTTGACCCCCAATAATGCATTCTCTCGAATGAATCATTTAATGAGGTGCTTACAGAATGGCTCAGGGATCTTTTATAGCAACGATACAGCCCCTTCAACGTACATTGACAAACCACAGATACTTAGTAACAGTTCACAAAGGTTAAGTTTTGTATGACAGATATCAATAAAACACATCAGACAGTAACTGCTATGTCAACAGGATTAATGGTATAGCCCAGTATCTGGTCTCCTTAGAACTGTCCCTCCCTGGTACGGTATTGAACATAACTATTTCATCCAATGGCATATATCAATTGTCAACTCTAGATACTCCCATCTCAAGCAAACCCCCTCTTGACCCCACTCCTGGACAGGCTCACTGGAGGGAGTGAGCCTCTAGGCCATATATTATCACAGGATAAGTGTGAGATCTAAGAGACCATGGTCCCAGACACTGCCATAAACCTCCCCACAATAAGGAAAAGGAGGGTGTGACTTGCTCACAGACATTGTGGAGACAAGTCATTGGTTCCCCAGTAATCACGCCATCCCTTCACATGGTTTAAGCATAGGTAAAGACACATTCCCATGACGACAAGTCTGACCTCTCCCCTCTCTGGGCACCAAGTGTCTGAGCCCCAGCTAAGGTAGACATGCAACTGAAAAGACACCAGAGTCCAATGGACACTTTCTAATGACAAGTACCTCAAATAAGCATATTATACTAATAAAACATCTTAATTATCTATGTTACCCAACTAATTCTGATTCGTCCACGACACCAGATACGGTGCTATTTTAGAGTAAACAAATTGACAACAAACTTTCAGCACACTTATAGGGAAGGACATTCAACAAGCATAGCAATTACAAAAATGACTGTTGATTGGCTGAGAGAAATTGATGATATAACGATTGTGGGGGCTGTTTTGTTAGTCTTCCGTGCGGCTTTTGACGTTATCGATCATAGTCTGCTGTTGGAAAACGTTATGGCTTTACACCCCTGCTTGATTGTGGATAAAGAGTTACCTGTCTAAGAGAACACAGAGGGCAAAGCCAGTGTGTCCATGTATGCGGATGACTCAACACTATACATGTCAGTTTCTACAGCGACTGAAATGACTTCAACATTTAACAAAGAGCTGCAATTAGTTTCAGAGTGGGTGGCAAGGAATAAGTTAGTCCTAAATATTTCTAAAACTAAAAGTATTGTATTTGGGACAAATCATTCACTAAACCCTGAACCTCAACTAAACCATGTAATAAATAATGTGGAAATTGAACAAGTTGAAGTGACTAAACTGCTTGGAGTAACTCTGGAATGCAAACTCTCACGGCCAAAACATATTGATTCAACAGTTGCTAAGATGGCGAGAAGCCTGTCCATAATAAAGCGTTACACTACCTTAACAGCAATATAAACAAGACAGGTCCTAGAGGCCCTAGTTTTGTCGCACCTGGACTACTGTTCAGTCGACATGACACAGGATGTCTCTTCACAGTCCCCAAGTCCAGAACAGGCGTTGGGAGGTGCAAGGTCATGACTACATGACACTTTACTCCACAACAAGCAACTGATGCAAGCAGTAAAACTTGATTTAAAAAAATACACCTTATGGAACAGCGGGGACTGTGAAGCAACACAACCACAGACACATGCATACGCACATACCATAACATACGCACTATACACACATGTACACATGAGTTTTGCATATGCACTGTAGATATGTGGTAGTGGTGGAGTAGGGGCCTGAGGGCACAGAGTGTGTTGTGAAATTTGTGAATGTATTTGTCATGTTTTTCAAATTGTATAAACTGCCTACATTTTGCGGGACCCTTTGGCAGCAGCTGATGGTGATCCATAATAAATACAAATACAACTTGATTGGAGTCCACCTCTGGTAAATTCATTTTATTGGACATCATTTGGAAAGGTAAACACCTGTCTATATAATGTCCCACAGTGCATGTCAGAGCAAAAACTAAGCCATGAGGTTGAAGGAATTGTCCGTAGAGTTCCGAGACAAGATTGTGTTGAGGCACATATCTGGGAAAGGGTATCAAAACATTTCTGCATCATTGAAGGTCCCCAAGAACACAGTGGCCTACGTCATTCTTAAATGGAAGAAGTTTGGAACCCCTAAGACTCTTCCTAGAGCTGGCCGCCCGGCCAAACTGAGCAATCGGGGGAGAAGGGGCTTGGTCAGGGAGGTGACCAAGAACCTGATGGTCCCTCTGACAGAGCTCTAGAGTTCCTCTGTGGAGATGAGAAAATCTTCCAGAAGGACAACCATCTCTGCAGCACTCCTCCAATCAGGCCTTTATGGTAGAGTGGTCAGACGGAAGACACTCCTCAGTAAAAGGCACATGACAGCCCGCATGGAGTTTGCCAAAATGCACCTTAAAACTCTCAGACCATAAGAAACAAGATTCTCTGGTCTGATGAAACCAAGACTGAACTCTTTGGCCTGAATGCAAAGCGTAATGTCTGGAGGAAACCTGGCACCATCCCTATGGTAAAGCATGGTGTGGGGATATTTTTCAGCAGTAGGGACTGGCAGACTAGTCAGGATCGAGGCAAAGATGAACGGAGCAAAGTACAGAGAGATCGTTGATGAAAACCTGCTCCAGAGTGTTCAGGACCTCAGACTGGGGCGGAGGTTTACCTTCCAACAGGACAATGACCTGGAGTTTTGTTGGGTTATGCTGTGTTAGCCATGCTACTTAAGTGTGCCTTGAATTCTAAATAAATCACAGACTGTGTCACCAGGAAAGCACCCCCACACCATCACACCTCCTCCTCCGTGCTTCACGGTGTGAACTACACATGTAGAGATCATCCGTTCACCTACTCTGTGTCTCACAAAGAGACGGCGGTTGGAACCAAAAATCTCAAATTTGGACTCTTCAGACCAAAGGACAGATTTCCACCGGTCTAATGTCCATTGCTCGTGTTTCTTGGCCCAAGCAAGTCTCTTCTTCTTATTGGTGTCCTTTAGTAGTGGTTTCTTTGCAGCAATTCAACCATAAAGGCATGATTCACGCAGTCTCCTCTGAACAGTTGATGTTGAGATGTGTCTGTTACTTGAACTCTGTGAAGCATTTATTTGGGCTGCAATTTCTTTGGCTGGTAACTCTAATGAACTTATCCTCTGCAGCAGAGGTAACTGGGTCTTCCTTTCCTGTGGTTGAGGACAACCACAACCACAGGAAAGGAAGACACAGAGTTACCTCTGCTGCAGAGGACAAGTTCATTTGAGTTACCAGCCAAAGAAATTGCAGCCCAAATAAATGCACACCTGTTAATTGAATATATATATTCAATTAACAGGTGTGCCTTGTTGAAAGTTAATTTGAGGAATTTCTTTCCTTCTTAGTGCGTTTCAGCCAATCAGTTGTGTTGTGACAAGGTAGGGGGGGTATACAGACCCACAGGGAAGGGGTGGTATGGGGAGGGTTTTCTTTGATCGCCGGGAGTGGGCGTGAGGATCTGTATACTTTTTGAATATTATTGCTTGTCTGTGATCTGAACCCCTCACAAAAACTGGTCAAATGTGTAGAAATTATGTTAGTTTATTGGTATCAATGTTTAATTGAGTTTACCAGTATTCAAGATGATAATTATTATTACAATTATTATACATTTAGGCCATTGCAATAGTACCCTTTTGGTGTTCAGTTGTTTGCATGTGTTTGGAGGGGCTTTGCTGACTTTTAGGTCCAAGCGGTTTATTGAACGTGCACTCCCTTAAGGTGATGTTTTTTATATTGTGCATTTATATTTCAATTAATATGTACTGTTTATTTGTAATGCTGTGAAAAACGTCCTTTCTATTCTTTCTGCATTGATGCTTTATGTCACTGTTTTTGATGGGTTTTGTGAACTTGGTATGTTGTCTCTGTGAAGGCACTGGGTAGGCCTACTATAGGGAGCGATAGAGCCATACAGAAAGTAACTAAGAACTGAAAAGCCATTTGTGTAATCGTATCGATGTGTTTCATTGTAAATCAATTTTTAAACAAACAAACCTACACCTGAATTATATAATCAACGTTGCTTGTTTGTTATATCTGTCTCAGACTGTTTCCCTAAATGGGCCTCGAGAACCTGTGACTTTGATTAGATAGATGTTATCCTAATACAGTGTATTTCCTTATGGTGAATATCTTCTCAGGTTGAACTGGAGTTAGCTAATTGCTCATTTCTAGCTATTATCATCCATGCAGAATTATTTATGGGATACAACATTCTCCCATTGCACAGTTGACAAAATCACAATGGTGTAAGTAGCAAAGTTTCACAACGCGGAAAAGGCAAATTTGATTTATTGCTTCTTTCGCTTATGATGCAATCTCTCTCCAAACCCTTTTGAGCAGCAATATACATGCAAGTGCTATACTTCAAAACAATGGACAAAGGCACATATGTTGCCAGATTGTGATGATACAGATACAAGATCTTTAAAACATCCTAAAACATTGGCATTTCTGTCTGAAGTATAGATACATAGTATCTAGTTCTTAATGATGATGATACCAAAACAAAAATTACTGATCATATTGTAACTTTATCTCATGCAAATACGTTCTTTAAGCATGTTTAACTGACTTTCTACAGAATGTGGTATGAAATACTTTGAACAAACGTAGATGTTTTTGGCAGTTTTATTGTGTGTGTGTGTGCAATGACAAAGAGGAAGTGAGGGTGGAGAACCACTAACCACATTGATCAATTCCTTTATGCCCTGCCTAGTCCTTAGAAGAAACTAACACAGCAGGAGATAAAGAAACGGTATAGTACAGTGATTCACAAAATATCATCAGAAACAACATAACAGTAAAGTGAAAAGGTATGGTTGTTTTAAGTTTCTATAGGATGCCAACCTGTGCTAGGTTTGGAAATGTTTGGACAGATTTCTAACGGTAAATGTGTGATGCAGGGTTGATATTCACGGGAAAATGTTTGGCACTGTGTATGGATTGATATGGATGACCGTTACCGCGAGCTTGTTGATCTCAACGGGACATCCCTCACCCGCACCGATGCCTGAACAGTATGCCAGAGGACTGGTGAGTGGTCCTAAGGTGTCTTAATTTTTTGTCTTGTCATAACCGCTTTACTTAGTATAAAATAAATGTGCTCTATCGAAACCATTCGGATATTTTTGTTTATAGACTTTTTTTTGTTTCGCTTATAACCTATGTAAGTAAATCATTGTTTGGAATTTCAGACGTAGCCACAACAATATTTAGAAAATGTATAGCCTGTATTTTTTGGGGGGGGAAATTAACATATATTAATACCACCCACAGTGTTTGAAATCTAAAATGTAACCAACCGTTAAACGTTATTGACTTTAGGAACAATGTGTGGTAAACCACTATGGGGCACACCCTCTTTTGACAGTTGACAAACCAAAATTTCTTATGACTGATAAACAGTCCTGAGATTTAACTCCCTCAGTGCTATAGTGCACTTACCAAGAATCGCTACAATACACAGTAGGCCTCTGCATTAACTCGCTCTGCTCCAGCGAGTTAGTGCACATAGATTAGAGCAGTGGATCCCAAACTTTTTATAGTCCCGTACCCCTTCAAACATTCAACCTCCAGCTGCCTACCCCCTCTAGCACCGGGGTCAGCGCACTCTCAAATGTTGTTTTTTGCCATCATTGTAAGCCTGCCACACACACACTATACGATATATTTATTAAACATAAGAATGAGTGTGAGTTTTTGTCACAACCCGGCTCGTGGGAAGTGACAAAGAGCTCTGATAGGACCAAGGCACAAATAATAATATAATAATAATCAATCATTTTGCTCTTTATTTAACCATCTTACATATAAAACCTTATTTGTTAATCGAAAATTGTGAATAACTCACCACAGGTTAATGAGAAGGGTGTGCTTGAAAGGATGCACATAACTCTGCAATGTTGGGTTGTATTGGAGAAAGTCTCAGTCTTAAATCATTTTCCACACACAGTCTGTGACTGTATTTAGTTTTCATGCTAGTGAGGGCCGAGAATCCACTCTCACATAGGTACTGTACATGGTTGCAAAGGGCATCAGTGTCTAAACAGCGCGATGTGCCAATGCAGGATACTCTGAACGCAGCCCAATCCAGAAATCTGGCAGTGGTTTCTGATTAAATTCAATTTTCACAGAACCTCTTGTTGCAATTTGATGAGGCTCTCTTGTTCAGATATCGGTAAGTGGACTGGAGGCAGAGGAGGAAAGGGATAACGAATCCAGTGACAGGGAGACATAATGGAGTGGTAACTGCTTGCACGCACGTTACCACTCCATTATGTCTCCCTGTCATGGCTTTTGTGCCATCAGTACAGATACCAACATGAGCAGCAGCTACATTTGGCTACGTACGGACCTTTAGTGGAATTCCCGCGAGAGAGTAACGGTTAATGTGATTGGATGTTAATTGTTTGACTAGGCTACCTGTATTTGACATTGTATTGTTATTTCGCTGAACACTAGATGGTTTAATTTTATTTTTGGCAGTGAAACGAGGTTACTCAGGCGAGAAAAAATCACCCAAATGTATAGCTGTTACATCTGCCCCTGCCACGCCCTCTACTCCTTACCCTGTGTCTCCCTAAACCTGCCACCACTCCCCCAGTGATCTCTCCCTCTCTCTCTATGTGGGTGTATTTGATTGTGTGAGTAGAGACGTGTGCTGGAGGCAGAGCAGATCCCCAACATCTGCAACCTGTTCCATAATCAAGACATCTACAAATACTCAGCCCTGCCACCTCCACGCTGCCAGATCGTAGCCTCTGCTCAGTCAGTCTGCATTTCAAGCCATTTGTTTCTGCGTTGATCTTGTTATCCCGTTGTGCATGTTTTCCCTAGGCTGAGGCTGCTTTTCTCTCCGCTACAGTGCCGTCAGTTCTGACTCTGGACCCTGTCTCCCTCGTCTCGTCAGTCCTGCTTCCCTGCCCTGGATCCCCGTTCTACTGCTTCTTTGAATTCCGCTCCCGACCTGCTTACCTGGCTCCTACTCCCCTTGCCCCAGCCTTAGCCTCAGTTCCCTGCTACCTACCCAAGCTTCCACTGGTCTGCACCCCCCCCTCACCCCCCACCCCCACCTAACAATAGCCCCATTGGAAAATATAAATGGACTGTTTGAAAATGTGAGGAAAAAAAAGTTTAATAAAAAATTATAAATTTAGAAAACGTGAATCACATTTTTATTTGGCGTACCCCCGACGGCATTGCACAGGAATACCTGGGAATACCTGGACTAGAGGAACGGAATGTGAAATATAACGCCCTGGATCAGAGCTAGCATTAACCCTGCATAACCTCATTAACCCTCTCTCTGACAGATTCTTCATCACTTAATAGCCACACAAAACAATAAAAATACCCCTTGTATCAACACCGTTGTGTCTAATGCGTTGAAGCTACGTCAGTTATGTGTGTAAGCCTACAGGGCTAGGCCTAGCTAGTTGGCTATCCTGAGCGCGATCAGCTAGCTAGTTGGCTATCCTGAGCGTGATCAGCTAGCTAGTTGGCTATCCTGAGCGTGATCCGCTAGCTAGTTGGCTATCCTATCCTGAGCGTGATCAGCTAGCTAGTTGGCTATCCTGAGCGTGATCAGCTAGCTAGTTGGCTATCCTATCCTGAGCGCGATCAGCTAGCTAGTTGGCTATCCTATCCTGAGCACGATCAGCTAGCTAGCTGGCTATCCTGAGCGTGATCAGCTTCAGTGACCAGGGATTCACAGTCTGGTTTCACTCAGGATTCACTGAATTACAGCAAGACCTGAAGGGAGAAACACTATGTTGATGGTAATTGTGGTGTGCTGGAATATCTGGGGGCTGAACACATACCATATGACCTTGACAAAGGTTCAAGGGTTTTTATTAGTCATATTTAAAAACATGAAATGACAGGAATTTAAGACAGGAACTAAAAAAATACATAAAAATACATCAAATAGAAAAGTCCTTCAAGTATCAAAGTGCAGTTTATTATTGAGATATTGTCTCAGGCCATATTGTCTGTTTTAAGTGATACCGGGAATGTCTCTGGTTAAAAAGGTGTATAACACTGGGAAGGAAAAAGTCCCTGTGGTGGTTTGTCCCTGGAGTGCTGTGTGCAGGGGGTGGCTTTCATCAGCTGTGATGCTCCTTAGTATCACAACAACTGACATCAAAGTCTGCTCTCCTCCTCTGCTCTCTGTTAGGATTGGTTGAGCCGGTATGGTTACCTCCCTCCTCCTGACCCTCGTACGAACAAGCTGCAGACGAAGGATGGGGTTGAGCGGGCGATTCGCGAGATGCAGAGATTCGGAGGGCTCGAGGAAACGGGCAGACTGGGTAACCCACTGTCAACTTACAGTAAAGCTTCGTCACTTGACCCTTTAAGCCAACTGTAAAGTCTTTCATTGCGACTTGTGTGTGCACAAACACTGGTGATTTTCTGTGAAGGGCCTTGAAGACAAAAAAAAAGGGTTTTCAATGAACATTAAGATGCTTGAAACCATTGCTTAAACCTGCAGTGGTAAGCATGTATAGGCTTATGAATGTTGTGTCTCTATGCATAAAGTGTTCCACCGTCTCAAACTGACTGTTTGGATCATTATAAGATGCTTATAAAACATTATAAATGGGTCATACATGCTCATGATGAGTCTTATAATGCGTTATAACAGTATTATTATGCATCATACCTGGATGCTTTAAGTCACCGGGTGTCATGTGTGAGTGTCTTGCCTCTGTATTTTCAGATAAAGACACTCTCAATCTCATGCAGACGCCTAGATGCTCTCTCCCTGACATTGTGGGATCGGAGGACATGTTGAAAAGGAAGAGGAGGAGGAAGAGATACGCCCTGTCAGGCCTTCGCTGGGATAGGACCGACCTAACATGGAGGTGTGCAAAATTTGTCATTGGGACAAACAGATTCACACATTTGAGTATTATTCTGTGTAGTGTAGTACTGCGCAGACCTGGGTTCAAATAGTATTTGTCATCTTTCAAATACTTTGAGCATTTGATTGAGCCTGCCTGGAGTGTCAAATGGCCTTTTTTTTTTTTTTTTTTTTACATTTGGGAATATTCCATTGGTTCCTTAGCACCGGGTACTGTGCCATACCTGGTAAGCAGTATAATAGTGTGTTTTATTTATTTGTTTGTACTACTGATGTCCTTCCTGTATCCAGTGTCCACAGTTACCCAAACCCATCCCGCTCGACCTCTGTCTTCCACCCGGACATGGTGGAGGGAATCCTGACTCTGGCCTTCAAGGCCTGGAGTGACGTGACCCCCCTCAGCTTCCGACAGCTCTCTGGGAGCGACAGAGAAGATAAGGGGCCCGGAGGGGACATCCGAGTGTCTTTTACCCGCTCGCTCCATGACGACGGGTACCCTTTCGACGGTAGAGGGGGCACCCTTGCCCACGCCTTCTTCCCGGGGAGGGATGACGTCGCCGGGGACACGCACTTCGATGACGATGAGTACTGGAGCTATGGAGGTATTTAAAGATAGTCAAATGGATGGATGCATGGATGGGTGGAAGGATGGATCTTCAATTCCCACAATAAATACAGTGAGAGAGAGAGATGATATTGACCGACTGATTAACACAGCACCTGCTGGTTTCTCAGGGGACAGCAGTAGTATAGACCTCTTCACAGTGGCAGTGCATGAGTTTGGCCACGCCCTGGGTCTGTCCCACTCCTCCTCAGATCCCTCCATTATGAGGCCCTACTACCAGGGAGCTGTGGAAGACATCTCATCCTACAACCTCCCTCTGGATGACAGGATGGCCATTCAAGAGCTCTACGGTAGGGTGTCTTATTTAATGGTTTAAAGGGTCCTAGGTGTAGCTGGTGTAGAGAGTCAGGCGCAGGAAAGCAGATATGAGTAATCAACATACTTTAACTCAAAATGTCAAATATACAAAGTAACAAATACACGCACACCATGACAGACTGAAAACACAACAAACAATCACTCACAACCAAACATGGGGAACAGAGGGTTAAATAATAAACAGGTAATTGGGTGAGTGAAACCAGGTGTGTAAGACTAAGACAAAACAAATGGAAAATGAAAAGTGGATCGGCGGTGGCTAGAAGGCCGGTGACGTCGACCGCGGAACGCCGCCCGAACAAGGAGAGGGACCGACTTCAGCGGAAGTCGTGACAAATGGACTCTTTAAAAAAAATATATGTTCTTTAAGGATTCTATATTATGTTGAGAGTTGTGGGAAAGATAGACAGAAAACGTGTCACAAAGGCAGTGGGCTGGATTCAAAACCCACGCTGAATCCGACAAACATGTGTGGAGTATGCAGCGGCACTAACCGCTAGACCACCCAGGCCACACCAACCCATAACTCTAACCCTAAACCCAACCCAACTCTAATTCTAACCCTAACCCAGCACCTTAATACTAACCATAAACCAACATAACCTAACAATAAAAATTGGGAAATTCAATGTAGGTTTCTTGGTCAGTCATGTCCCCTAGTTTTTCCCCTTGGTGCCACATCTGTCCACAGCTTTTACGGCACCTCTATTTGCATAACCCAAACCGCTCTCTTTCCTCAAACCTTTTGCTTCCTCTTTCTGGCTTAACAGTCGGGGGGTTATTTCCTGCCCTTACACAACTACTGTTGTTGTTTACGCACTCGCTTTAGTTATAAAATACGATATTACAGTGTTAGGATTTCACAATGCAATTCAGGGAAACAGATCCTAATTTTGGTACACATAGAAAGGAGTCCTGAGTGCAATCAGGTGTGTGTGCCGCAACAAATGTTCTTCACAATAGACAAACATAGACTGATTATGTTCAGAAAAATCCAAAGTATGACACCATGTTATCTTGTAAGTGTACATCAAACATAGTGATCGTAAAGGTTGACACTGAGGGAAATGCCGTAAATTAAGATGACTCTATGCAGTTTGAAAGATGAGACGTTGAGTATTATAAGAAACACCGCTTTGATGTCATACAAGAAAGTCAAACATTCCAAATGTGCACTTCACATTTTCATAGCATAAAACTCATGACAAATTAAGTCAAATCTAATTTTATTTGTCATATGCTCATAATACAACACCTTACTGTAAGTAAGCATTTCACGGTAAGGTCTACACCTGTTGTATTTGGAGCATGTGACAAATAAAATTTGATTTAATTTGACATGAGTTTTATGACATGAAAATGTGAAGTGCACATTCGGAACGTTTGAGCCAGAGCTCTGACGTCATATATATAATGTTACTGTACACTCACTGCATTCCAATTTAGCCGTTTATCTGTGCCCAAATCTGCCATTTTCAACCCATATACGGGTATGTGTCTTCACTGACATTTTCAACCTGTCCCTGACTGAGTCTGTAATACCAACATGTTTCAAGCAGACCTCAATAGTCCCTGTGCCCAAGAACACCAAGGTAACCTGCCTAAATGACTACCGACCCGTAGCACTCACGTCTGTAGCCCTGAAGTTCTTTGAAAGGCTGGTCATGGCTCACATTAACAGCATTATACCAGAAACCCTAGACCCACTCCAGTTTGCATACCGCCCTAACAGATCCACAGATGATGCAATCTCTATTGCACTCAACACTGCCCTTTCACACCTGGACAAAAGGAACACCTATGTGAGAATGCTATTCATTGACTACAGCTCAGCGTCCAACACCATAGTACCCTCAAAGCTCATCACTAAGCTACGGACCCTGGGACTAAACACCTCAAATGGGTAGGTAACAACACAACCGCCACGCTGATCCTCAAAATGGGAGCCCCTCAGGGGTGCCTGGTCAGAGTACTCCACTCATGACTGCATGGCCAGGCACGACTCCAACACCATCATCAAGTTTGCCGATGACACAACAGTGGTATGCCTGATCATCGACAACGATGAGACAGCCCATATGGAGAAGGTCAGAGACCTGGTCATGTGGTGCCAGGACAACAACCTCTCCCTCAACGTCATCAAGACAAAGGAGATGATTGTGGACTGCAGGAAAAAGAGGACCAAGCACGCCCCCATTCTCATCGACTGGGCTGCAGTGGAACAGGTTGAGAGCTTGAAGTTCCTTGGTGTCCACATCACCAACAAACTATCATGGTCCAAACACACCAAGACAGTCGTGAAGAGGGCACGACAAAGCCTATTCCCCTCTCAGGAGACTGAAAAGATTTGGCATGGGTCCTCAGATCCTCAAAAGGCTTTACAGCTGCACCATCAAGAGCATAGTGACTGGTTGCATCACTGAATGGTATGGCAACTGCACGGCCTCCAAACACAAGGCCCAAACAGAGGGTAGTGTGTATGGCCCAGTACATCACTGGGCCAAGCTTCCTGTCATCCAGGACCTCTATATCAGGCGGTGTCAGAGGAAGGCCCTAACAATTGTCAGAGACTCCAGCCACCCTAGTCATAGACTGTTCTCTCAACTACTGCACGGCAAGCGGTACAAAAGCAACAAGTTGAGGTCCAAAAGGCTTCTTAACAGATTCTACCCCTAAGCCATAAGACTGCTGAACAGCTTATCAAAGGGCTACCCAGACCCCTCTTTTACGCTGCTGCTACTCTCTGTTTATAATCTATGCATAGTCACTTTAACTCTACCTACATGTACATATTACCTCAGTTACCTCGACTAACCGGTGCCCCCGCACATTGACTCTGTACCGGTACCCCCTGTATATAACCTTGCTTGTTATTTTACTGCTGCTGTTTAATTATTTGTTACTTTTATTTTCAGTATTTACTTTTTTCTTAACTTCTTAAAGCATTGTTGGTTAAGGGCTTGTAAGTAAGCATTTCACTGTAAGGTCTATAGCTGTTGTATTCGGCGCATGTGACAAATAACATTTGATTTGATTTGATATGAGTGTAAAGGGTTAAGTCACAACGCATTGGAGAAGATCCAAGGTGACCTTGTGACCTTTTCCGCCAATGCGTTTTGAGAAGGAGGTGAGGAGAGAGTACAATTCACCCTTTCTCTCTCCCCAGGGAGGAAGGAGAGCAAGCCTACAGTGCACCATGGTGACAGTGGTTCAACTCCCAGTCACCCTCGCCTGCCCAGTCCTCCACCTCCAAGGCCAACAAAACAGTGAGTGGAGCCAGAGAGAGTCAGGTCTCAGACATTTCTATGCCTGATTCACACTATAGACCAGACTGGAACCATACTGTGCTGGCCGGAATGGTTTCTTTTCACATTGTCCTTTCCAGCACGGTTCCAGCAACTATGTTAACCAGGCCATCCCAGTACAGCTTGGCTTTGCTCAGCTCGGTTTGACTGAGTACTGTGAAATGGGTATAATATTTCTTATCTGTCCAAACAGGATTAAGCAAATTGTTTCTCCATGGTTCTCATATGCTGATGTGTGATGGACACGAAGGACAGACATCAAACATTTTTGTCCATAATCTTTCACGTGCATCATAAATCCAAAATGTTACCTAGCTAGATACATAGATGATACTGTAGCTGCTGAGATTTAACCTGATAAGAAAATCGTTATTAGATATTTCATAAGTGTAGCTGATGTTGTCATTATGACACAACACATTCGTAATATTGAGTTGCACCCCCCCTTTGCCCTCAGAACAGCTTCAATTCATTGGGGCATGGACTTCACAAGGTGTCGAAGGCGGTCCACAGGGATGCTGACCCATGTTGATTCCAATGCTTCCCACAGTTGTGTTGGCTGGATGTCCTTTGTGTGCTAGTCCATTCTTGATACACACAGATAAATGTTGAGTGTGAAAAACCCAGCAGCGTTGCAGTTCTTGACACAAACCGGTGCACCTGGCACCTACTACCCTACCCCATTCAAAGGCACTTAAATCCTTTGTCTTGCCCATTCACCCTCTGAATGGAACAGATACACAACACATGTCTCAATTGTCTCAAGGCTTAAAAATCTTTGTTAATAGCCTGTCTCCTCCCCTTCATCAACTCTGATAGAAGTGGATTTAACAAGTGGCATCAATAATGGATCCTAGCCTTCACCTGGATTCACCTGGTCAGTCAATGTTATGGAAAGAGCAGCTGTTCTTCATGTTTTGTATACTCAGGGTATACAGTAACTATGACCTTAATCAATCACTAAAGTCACTCACAGTATTGAGTGTCAGGTTGCCACTGAAGTCCAGTGTCTTTACTTATGCTTCACTGTCTTTCTTCCATGACCAGTTCGGACCACTCTTTCCAAAATCGTTGTGAGGGCGGCTTTGATGCTGTGGCAAATATCAGAGGAGAGGTCTTCTTTTTTAAGGGTAAGAGAAATACAACAGTAGTGACAACAGCAGTGACAATGTGTTTACACAATTACACAAACAGAAATGCTTTGTTGAATGGCCTATTTTGTATGCAGAATTACCATCGTCACAAAATAAATCTTCAGAGGGGAGGGTTTTAATTAACAGTAACGAGTTTTTAAACAGAAGTGCTCTTCAGCTGAAAGGGATCCCCTACATCGACAGAAATATTGCCCAGAAATTACTTAATTGAACAGAAAGGGGCACACATACCCATGGCCATGATAACTAGCCTAATAACTAAGGATTGTGTGGTTTCATGATTTAAAACATTGATAAATGTCATATCTTATGTGTATGGGACGTTCTTGCAGTGGCATTTGCGTCTCTCACCTTTACATCCATGAAAAACACTTTAAAATGACAAAATAGTTACCAGGGGTGGAAGTAACAAATTGCAAATACTCTCATTACTGTAATTGAGATATTTTTTGAGTGCTTGTACTTTTTATAGGATTTTTCTAAGTCAGTAATTTAACTTTCACTTAAGTACGTTTTGAATGAAGTACTTCGCTACCTTTTTAAAACCATCAGTTACAGAATGCAATTTTGTACGCTATCCATAATAGTACAGTAGATCCCTCGGAGCCAGAAAAAAACTGCTCATTGTTGTTTAGTCAGTGACCAATCAAATCAAATTTCACACATCGCACCAGTACAGGCCAATCAAATCAAGCTATGCATACAATATGAGTGATGGTGGTCGGAAGGTTTTCAAAAAGGCTAAAATAACTTAGTTTAGTTCGAGATGCATCGTGAAAAAGAGGAAACGTTTTTATCAAAGTGATATGTGTGAAACCGATGGAGATGGAGGAGACTTTGTATTTTAATGTATAAAAATATATTTGCAAGTAGCTGGCCCGAACAGAAACAACATTCTCAGTTACAGTTACAAAAACATTTTTCTTGTTGTGACTGTGATATGTTGTTGTTTATCTACTTTAAAAAGAGTGGATAAGAGTGTCTGCAAAATGACCAAAAAGTAAATGTGTGTGTGAAAATGAACATTCCAAAATTACCTACAAAGCACACTGGGTATTATTATTGGCCTTGTTTCGGGGCGGAGCTCATTTCAATAATACTCAGCGTGCTTTGCAATTGTTCATTTTTACATTACATTAACATTGTATTCATTTAGCTGATGCTCTTATCAAGGGCAACTTACAATTAGTGCATTGATTTTTGCTAGGTGAGATAACAACATATCACAATCGGATCAATTACATTTTCCCTCAACAATATACATTTATATTTTGTTCATTTCCCAGATGCTCTTATCACACCATAGTGCTATCAGACTTCTGATAGTAATGGATGGGTAAAAGGGTGGGCCACGAAATTTGAACGCTTTCAAAAAAATGGTCTGGAATAGTATTTTGTATTTTGAAAATACAAATTACAGTATTTTGAAAATACAATATACAAAATACGTTGGAGTGTAGTTCATCCCAGTGTAATTCAAATTTCAAAATGGCGTGGAAATTCAAATCAAAAGGAAGAGACTGTAGATTCTTCAAACTTTATTATAAGATTTGCAAATCTGGAGCAGTGAACAATCCACTCAACAGTGCAGAGTTAAGAGCCCAACGAACAAGAGTTGGGTCACAGCTTTTATAACCTTTGTCTACGTGGCAGTTTAGCAGGTGTGTGAGATCATGATGTGAACATAGCGTTCAAACAAGTGATAGTGCCAGTTTGGTTAACCCTTTCTGCTGATAGAATTGCCACTTCTACTCAAACTAGCCTCTGTTCTTTTCATATCTCCACATAGCTGTGCCCTTGAAAGATATAAAAAGAACAGGAGGGACCAAAAACTGGTGACTCTCAAATGACCCTTTGTCTTTGGCCGCCTGACTAAGTTACTCAGAAACAAGAGTGGAAAAACACTGGCTTCTTCTTGCATGAGAGAAACAGACAGTGGACATGTACAGGTTTAAGGTATTGCACATACAGTGCATGTGCATAACAAAGTTTGTAATTTTTCCACCATAAAAATACTCAGAAGTAATTAAAATACATATTTCAAATACATCTCTGCTTGCAGCTAAGTTAGCTAGTTAGCTAAATGGTTAACTTTCACCTGATGATGATAGCCATTGTGGCTAGCACGTGTGGTGTGGTGATGGCGGTGTGTGGTGATGGCTAGCTAGCTAGCTATTGATGGAGGTTATCTGGGCTAGCTAACAACATTAAACTAAAGTCAGCAAGTGAGCTAGCTAGTTAAGTGAAATAGCTAGCTAGCTAATAAAATAGCATTGCATCTGGTCAAACAACATTTTTTCCAAAAGTTTACTAAGTGTTGGTAACAGGCTGATCGGTCGGCTATTTGAGCCAGTAAAGGCCGGCTTTACTATTCTTAGGTAGCGGAATGACTTTTGCTTCCCTCCAAGCCTGGGGGCACAATCTTTCTAGTAGGCTTAAATTGTTAATATGTCAAATAGGAGTAGCAGTATCATCCGCTATTATCCTCAGTAATTTTCCATCCAAGTTGTCAGACCCCGGTGGCTTGTCATTGTTGTTAGACAACAATAATTGTTTAACCTCTTCCACACTCACATGGAATTCAAAATTGCAACGATTTTCTTTCATAATTTGGTCAGAAATACTTGGATGTGTAGTGTCAATGTTTATTACTGTATGTTTTGTTCATACAGTGGGAAATTACATTGTGATCAAAATGATTAATCATATCACTTTAGTAAATGCTTTTAAAGGGGGTATTAATGACCATAGATTTAAGAATTAAGAAAATCCTGAATTACCAAAAATGTGTCATTGGTGTGACCATCCTTGCTGTTACTACTCTTTCTGGTGGCACAATGTTATCATGATGGTTAAACAATATTGTAAGTCATTAAGCTGCCATATTAGTTGATTTAGAATGGCAAAATGTACCCAAATACAGTTAAATAAAATACAGCATTTGGAAGTCATTTTTTTGTTGTTGCCGTGCCCAAATGCCACCGCAATTCAAGAACGACCTGTATATGAACCATACAGGCAACACTCAAGCCCAAATTTGATGTAAACAATTAGCATCTCATTTTCCACACAGCCTCTTTATTTATTATGTCGCTTGTGTCAGGTCCACATTTCTGGAGGATGCAGAGGACAGGTTATCTTGTCTCCCTCAACCCAGCCCTGATTAGAAACTTCTGGATGGGGCTCCCCCCTGAAACCAACAAGATCGATGCCGTTTACGAGAGGAAGAGCGACGGCTTCATCATCTTCTTCATCGGTGGGAAAGACAACAGCACTGTTGTAGCCTTATGTCATGTTCATTATGGGACACAACGGAAACATTTTGCAAAGGAAAAGGAAAATAAGCATTTCTTATTGGAGGTACTCCCTCCCTGTTTCAGTCCATTTTCTTCTGTTTGGTGCCTAATGAACATGTCCCTAGTTAGAATTGAAAACATAAGAACTATGCTACAGTGCCTAATATCCTTATGAATGTCATTGTTGTTGTGATGTAAAACAAAGGTGATTTCCTCCTCCTATCTTTTCCTGTGCAGGGGCTCAGTACTGGGTGTTCAAAGACACTGTGGCCCGCCCCGGCTACCCCAGGCCTCTGGCAGAGTGGGGGATGAGGACCAAGGACGGCAGGAAAGTGGAAAGAGTGGAGGCTGCCTTCGTGTGGGCCCACAACGGGAAGACCTATCTATTCAGCATGGGTGAGTTCTGGAAGTTCGACGAGGGCCGCAAGGAGGAGGGGAGGAAGCCGGAAGGGGGCTACCCCAAAGACGCAGCCCTCTGGAGAGGGGTGCCAACGGACCCCGATGACATCATCAGCTGGGGAGAAGGTGAGGCCTTGAGAAAGACTTGAGCCTTGATGAGATGAAGGTGGGCTGCAGTGTTAATGTAAAGAAAGTGATAGTTCTGTGTTGTTCTACATTACTAGGGCCAGTTGTTTTTCTGGGCCATGTGAGATGTCAGGGAAAGTCTCTGCTTGGACACCTTGATCACATGTAACCAGCTCTAAAAATATAGTTAGTTATTTTTCAGTTGGTTGAAACTAGTCAGCAAAATACTTTCTAGACCTCATCTCTGCTTAAAATGTCCAACCAAATATATTATCTAAGTCTGCATTTTAGCTTGCAATGTCATACGCAATCATTAAACAGCCCACCCGCGTTTCAAAGCATTTTAAACCAATTGTTTGATTATTACCTTGTTACCTTCTAGGAGATGCTTACTTCTTCAAGGACAACCTCTATTGGGTCAAGCAGAGAGGAGGACTGGACCAAGATAATGTCACTCCAAAATCCATTGCGGTGGATTGGCTCAGGTGTCCACAAGTACCCACACCTACACCCCACCTTCCAGCCAATCCTCATCCAAGGGGAAAAGACTGCAGCTGTGACTTGAGCAGAGCATCTGCAAGGCCCATTTGCAGTTGGTTGATCCTGCTATCTGTCGTGGTTGTATTCACCTGATTTGTTTTAAATAAACGAGTTAATAATATTAGTAAAACACAGTCATGTCTACTCCTTTCTGAAAAGTTGAATGATTATTTGAAATGTATGTTTTGAGTAAGGGTGACTCTCTCTCTCTGCTATAGTCCTGCACTTATACTACTGGAGGGTAACATTGTCCTTCAAGGTAAAACATAGACAAGGTTGCAGATGTTGATGCAACTCAATATTAGGAAGGTATTCTTAATGTTTTTTAAACTGAGTGTACATATAGAAATTATGTATACTTCTATAGTGTATGTAGGCACCAGAGTTGTGCTGAATTCAGAATTGAATTGAGAATACCTCATACATTCCTATTAAATTATTTGAATTTGTATTGAAGTAGTAAACAGGATACAGATTTGAATGAAAGAAAATAGAATTGAATTCAGTGAAATTCAAATGCTACTAGCATTCAAATGCTACTATTCTATATTAGGTGCAGTCTACAAATATATATCTTGTACATAAAGATCTTGTACATAAACATTTTTGAAACAATTGATTTTCAGGACTAACTCTTAAAATGAATGATCAGGGAAAACTAACCCTGTATGCAAATATTCTAAGTTATTATATTTCATTAATCACTTCAATTTTGTTCAATATGCTATATTTCCCAGAATTAGTTTAACCCGCAAATTGACCGTGAAGCTTTCACAAAGAAGCCAAACAAATGAAATGGTTGGTGGAAATATAATTGGCTATTCTAAGCACTAAGGTTAAAAGAGTATATGAGCATTGTTTCCAGAGAAAATGTATATATTATTAGCTATCTGGAAGTGTGACTTGTCAGATTCAGTGAAACTCTCATGTTCTATGACTGAGTGGAATGTATTTTTATTAAATTCAACTTCCTGTCACTCAAACTCAAATTCTACATTCTGTGTGGCCAATTCAATTCGAATTTCAACTCATGAGTTGAATGGGATTAAATTCCAAAATTCTGAATTGAGCACAACCCAGGTAGGCACCTGAACTGAACCATAGTGGAGGCAATTTATGCTTTTTGTCCCCCCATTTTTGATCTGAAATCCCCATCACCCACTTACAAAATTGATTGATGTCCTCGTTGTGAAATTATCGACATTACCCTGTCTATCTAAAAAGTATTCTGATTTTTTTATAGCAGAACTATCAAAACTACTGCTGATGGTGAACCAGAACAATCAAAATGAAATCTATACTATATGTAGGCTAAGCTTTGATCAGCAGGTAGCCAGACGAGAGTTGTGCCTCCGAACCGGTAGCTTACGCTACTTATATTCTCGTAAAACAGCATTTTCAACAGCTGATTTGATAACAATAACATAGCAAGTTACATTGGTTGTCACTCTACTAATGAAGCCTAATATTGCGCAAGCCATTTGTACACTAATTTTGAATGCTGAAGGTGATCAGGATCAGGAATAGGCTTGCCTCTGGTTGGTTAGCATGCGTCGCTGCACTGTGCACAGAGTTTCACTAGGCTACTGATATTGCCTGGGATTGTTCGGCATGAAAAATTACTTGCAGATCAATGACTGTCAACGCAGTTACATGCTTACTTGACACTGAAGGAGAGGACGCATCAGCTGTCACAAAAGATGAGGTATTTTTGGAAGGTATATGAAAGCAGGGGTGGAAAAAGTACCCAATTGTCATACTTGAGTAAAAGTAATAATACCTTAATAGACAATGACTCAAGTAAAAGTGAAAGTCACCCAGTAAAATTCTACTTGAGTAAAAGTCTAAAAGTATTTGGTTTAAAATATACTTAAGTATCAAAAGTAAATTTAATTGCTAAAATATTTTTTTTAAGTAAAAGTATAAATCATTTCAAATTCCTTATATTAAGCAAACCAGACAGCACCATTTTCTAGTTTTTTTTATTTACGGATTGCCAGGGGCTTCTCCAACACTCGAACACCATTTACAAAGGAAGCAAATCAAATCAAATCAAACTATTTGTCACATGCGCCGAATATATCTAGTTGAAGACCTTACCTTGAAATGATTACTTTTCAAGCCCTTAACCAACAATGCAGTTCAAGAAAGAATTAAGAAGATATTTACCAAATAAACTAAAGTAAAAAATAATAAAAAGTAACACAATAAAATAACAATAACGAGTCTATATACAGGGGGTACCGGTACCGAGTCAATGTGCGGGGTTACAGGTTAGTTGAGGTAATTTGTACATGTAGGTAGGGATAAAGTGACTATGCATAGATAATAAACAGCGAGTAGCAGCAGTGTAAAAACAAATGGGTGGGGGTGTCAATGTAAATAGTCCGGGTGGCCATTTGATTAATTGTTCAGCAGTCTTATGGCTTGGGGATAGAAGTTGTTAAGGAGCCTTTTGGTCCTAGACTTGGGCCCCCGGTACCGCTTGCCGTGCGGTAGCAGAGAAAACAGTCTATGCCTTGGGTGACTTTTGGGGCTTTCCTCTGACACTGCCTAGTCCTGGATGGCAAGAATCTTGGCCCCAGTGATGTACTGGGCCGCACTTCAGTCTCCTGAGGGGGAAAAGGTGTTGTCGTGCCCTATTCACGACTGTCTTGGTGTGTTTGAAACAGTCAGGAGTTCAAGGTAATTTATGTGAGCAAGGCAGAGTTGTGGGGTCCAAAATCTGTTTACTGCATTCTCCTCGTGAAACTGCGCCCCAGCTTCTGTCGTCATCACCTTCCTTGTTGCCACAATCCCTAGGGGAGTGCCAGGAACGAAGATCAATGGGCTCTTCCAGGGATGGAGAGCCGAGAGACATGCGGAGGTCACCTTTATCTGACGCATGTGCACCAGTTCCCTGCTCTTGTGATGAGTATTCCACAGTTTGGTTTGCGCTCACTCACCAGTGGTACCGGAGCACCCTCTTGTGACATTAGAGCGAGTCGCCCTTTCATTGTTTTTATTTGAAGGGACAGTGTTAAAACCTCTCTGGGGTATGTGGGGCGCTAGCGTCCCACCACAATAACAGCCAGTGAAATTGCAGGGTGTCAAATTCAAAACAACAGAAATGTCATAATTAAAATTCCTCAAACATACTAGTATTATACACCATTTTAAGATAAACATCTTGTTAATCCAACCACAGTGTCTGATTTCAAAAAGGCTTTACGGCAAAAGCAAACATTGCATTTATATTAGGTCAGCGCCAAGTCACAGAAAAACACAGCCATTTTCCCAGCCAAAGAGAGGAGTCACAAAAAGCAGAATTAGAGATAGAATTAATCACTAACCTTTGATGATCTTCATCAGATGGCACTCATAGCACTTCATGTTACACAATACATGTATGTTTTGTTTGATAAAGTTGATATTTATATCCAAAAATCTCAGTTTACATTGGCGCGTTATGTTAAAAAACATCCGGTGATTTTGCAGAGAGCCACATCAATTTACAGAAATACTAATCATAAACGTTGATAAAAGATACAAGTGTTATGCATAGGATTATAGATACACTTCTCCGTAATGCAACCGCTGTGTCAGATTTCAAAAAAGATTTACGGTGAAAGCACACCATGCAATAATCTGAGTACAGCACTCAGACACCAAAACAAGGCATACAGATACCCGCCATGTTGTGGAGTCAACAAAAGTCAGAAATAGTTTTATAAATATTCACTTACCTTTGATGATCTTCATTGGAATGCACTCCCAGGGATCCCAGTTCCACAATAAATGTTTGTTTTGTTCGATAAAGTCCATCTTTATGTCCAGATACCTCCTTTTTGTTCGCACGTTTAGTCCAGCATTTCCAAATTCACAAAGCGCGCGCGTTTAGTCCAGACGAAAAGTCAAAAACGTTCTATTACAGTTTGTAGAAACATGTCAAACGATGTAAAGAATCCATCTTTAGGATGTTTTTATCATAAATCTTCAATAATATTCCAACCGGACAATTCCTTTGTCTTTAGAAGGAAAGGGAACGGGAGCTCGTGCACACGGCTGCGCACGATAAACAAGTCATAGCTTTCAGCTGGTCCACTTACTCTAGGTGGTCTTATTCGCACCCCATTTACAATAGAAGCCTGAAACAACATTCTAAAGACTGTTGACATCTAGTGGAAGCCTTAGGAAGTGCAATATGACCCCACAGATACTGTAGGCAATCACTTGAAAAACTACAAACCTCAGATTTCCCACTTTCTGGTTGGATTTTTCTCAGATTTTTGCCTGCCATATGAGTTCTGTTATACTCAGACATCATTCAAACAGTTGTAGAAACTTCAGGGTGTATTTGATAAGAGAATTATCTAATAAAGGTAAATGAATCAATAAACCATGATGAATTATTATTATTGTGGGCTATACTCGGCCTTGTCTTCGGACGGTAAGTTGGTGGTTGTAGATATCCCTCTAGTGGTGTGGGGGCTGTGCTTTGGCAAAGTGGGTGGGGTTATATCCTGCCTGTTTGGCCCTGTCCGGGGGTATCATCGGATGGGGCCACAGTGTCTTCTGATCCCTCCTGTCTCAGCCTCCAGTATTTATGCTGCAGTAGTTTATGTGTCGGGGGGCTAGGGTCAGTCTGTTACATCTGGAGTATTCTCTTGTCTTATCCAGTGTCCTGTGTGAATGTAAATATGCTCTCTCTAATTCTCTCTTTCTTTCTTTCTCTCGGAGGACCTGAGCCCTAGGACTACCTGGCATGATGACTCCTTGCTGTCCCCAGTCCACCTGGCCATGCTGCTGCTCCAGTTTCAACTGTTCTGCCTGCGGCTACGGAACCCTGACCTGTTCACCGGACGTGCTTGTTGCACCCTCGACAATTACTATGATTATTATTATTTGACCATGCTGGTCATTTACGAACATTTTAACATCTTGACCATGTTCTGCTATAATATCCACCCGGCACAGCCAGAAGAGGACTGGCCACCCCTCATAGCCTGGTTCCTCTCTAGGTTTCTTCCTAGGTTTTTGGCCTTTCTCAGGAGTTTTTCCTAGGGAGTTTTTCCCAGCCACCGTGCTTCTTTCACATGCATTGCTTGCTGTTTGGGGTTTTAGGCTGGGTTTCTGTACAGCACTTTGAGATTTCAGCTGATGTACGAAGGGCTATATAAATAAATTTGATTTGATTTGATTTGAATTATTAGTCATACAGCATGGTTAATGAAGAATCAATGTAATGATCAATGTAGGGATCGATTAGTCTGATTAGTTCCGGAAAGTCCAGGAACCACTGGAGAGGGAAATAAATGTGTGTATGCCATTAGGAGGGACAGCAGGAGACAGATGGTCAAGGGAGTAAAAGCTTCAAAGAGTTCCTAACCTTGAGGGAAAAGAACAGGCTGAGCTCTGGATAGTGATAAACAAGTGTGTGAAGTCTATGGGGGATGTATGTCACCAACAGTTTGTGTGTAAATGCATGTGCGTAAGAAAGCAAGAACTATATAAAGACTGTTTTGTTATCTTGACCTCAGAACGTTCTCATGAATAAAGCTACAGAAACCTTTTGCAGAAAGCTGAGTCCTTGCCTAATTATTTTAACCCATTGTCTTACAAACCTTGGGCATTAGTCAAGGCGAATTGATTATTGATTATTATCATCAAGATATAGAATTCTTATAACAGTATTCTATCCAAATCTACTAATAATATGCATATCCTAGCTTCTGGGCCTGAGTAGCAGGCAGTTTAATTTGGGCACGCTTTTCATCCAAAATTCCGAATGCTGCCCCCTACCCTAGTGAAGTTAAAACACTAAGATATGGGGACAGTAATCCGACAGGTGCCGACTGACAGTTTGTCTTCCTGCCTTGGCTACTTTTTTGGGGGTTGTCTGGGGGCAATGTAGGGTAGGAATGGTTCCCAGATTGTGTTTTGTCCAGCAAAATGAAGGCAGTTATACAATTTAAAAAATATTACAATATATTCATTACAGAATTCACAACACACTAAGTGTGTGACCTCAGGTGTCACGGTTGTCGTCGGTGAAGGAGGACCAAAACGCAGCAGGTATGTGTATGCTCATCTTGATGATTATTTATTTTCTAAATGAAGACCAAAATAACAAAACACAAGAACTAACGAACGAACAACAACAAACAGTCTGGCAAAGCCTAAGGCTCAACACAGAACAATCACCCACAAATACCAAATACCAAACACAAACACACCCTACTATATGGGACTCTCAATCAAAGGCAGATAGACAACACCTGCCTTCAACTGAGAGTCCCAACCCCAATTAACCAAACATAGACATACATTCACTAGACTCCACATAGAAATACCTAAACATAAACCAAAACCCGGAATTACTAAATCAAACACCCTTTTAACAAAACACACCACCCTGAACCACATAAAACAAATAACCTCTGCCACGTCCTGACCAAACTACAAAACAATTAACCTTATACTGGCCAGGACGTGACAGTACCCCCCCCTTAAAGGTGCTACCCCGGAAGCACCTTAACAAAAAAGAACCCCAAGCAACACCAAAAGAAAAATTCCCCTTTTCTAAAGGGAGGGAAGGGAGGGTGGCTGCCGTCAACGACGGCACTGTGCTACACCCCCCTCCCCAACACACCTATTTCTGGAGGTGGCTCCGGCTCAGGCCGTTCCAGGCTGTCTGGGCAGTCTGGCAGCTCGGGACAGTCTGGGCAATCTGGCAGCTCGGGACAGTCTGGGCAGTCTGGCAGCTCGGGACAGTCTGGGCAGTCTGGCAGCTCGGGACAGTCTGGGCAGTCTGGCAACTCGGGACAGTCTGGGCAGTCTGGCCACTCGGGACAGTCTGGGCAGTCTGGCCACTCCGGCAGTTCAGGGCAGTCTGGCCACTCCGGCAGTTCAGGGCAGTCTGGCCACTCCAGCAGTTCAGGGCAGTCTGGCCACTCCGGCAGTTCAGGGCAGTCTGGCCACGCCGGCAGTTCAGGGCAGTCTGGCCATGCCGGCAGTTCAGGGCAGTCTGGCCACTCCGGCAGTTCAGCGCAGTCTGGCCACTCCGGCAGTTCAGGGCAGTCTGGCCACTCCGGCAGTTCAGGGCAGTCTGGCCACTCCGGCAGTTCAGGGCAGTCTGGCCACTCCGGCAGTTCAGCGCAGTCTGGCCACTCCGGCAGTTCAGCGCAGTCTGGCCACTCCGGCAGTTCAGCGCAGTCTGGCCACTCCGGCAACTGTTGACTGGCGGGCAGCTCCGACGACTGTTGACTGGCGGGCAGCTCCGACGACTGTTGACTGGCGGGCAGCTCCGACGACTGTTGACTGGCGGGCAGCTCCGACGACTGTTGACTGGCGGGCAGCCCCGACGACTGTTGACTGGCGGGCAGCCCCGACGACTGTTGACTGGCGGGCAGCTCCGACGACTGTTGACTGGCGTGCAGCTCCGACGACTGTTGACTGGGGTGCAGCTCCGACGACTGTTGACTGGCGTGCAGCTCCGACGACTGTTGACTGGCAGGCAGCTCCGACGACTGTTGACTGGCGGGCAGCTCTGACGACTGTTGACTGGCGGTGCTGGGTTTACGCACTTGAAGGCTAGTGCGGGGAGCGGGAACAGGACGAGTCGGACTGGGTTGACGCACTTCCGGGTCCGCACGAGAGACAGGAGCTGGAAACCCAGGGCTATGGAGGCGCACAGCCGGTCTAGATCTTACCTCCTGCACAACCCGCCTTGGCTGGATGGAACTAGTAGCCCTGCTCGTACAGGGCAGACTGGGCTGTGCAGGGGCCTGATGGTAGCCGTGCGTAGAGCGGGAGTTGGGTAGCCTGGTCCTCGGAGGCGTACCGGCGACCAGATGCGCTGCGCAGGCATCCTCCTACCAGGCTGGATGCCCGCTCTAGCACGGCACCTGCGAGGGGCTGAAATAACTCGCACCGGACTGTGCGTGCGTATGGGTGAGATAGTGCGCTTCTCAGCGAAACATAGCGCTCTCCACCCCATACGCTCCTCCATATAACCACGGGTAGCTGGCTTCCGGCTCTTCCTTCGCCTAGCCAAACTACCCGTGTGCCCCCCCCAAAACATTTCTTGGGGGTGCCTCTCGTGCTTCTCCCTCAGCGCGTCTATGGCCTCGTACCACTGCCTCTCTGCCTTGGCTGCCTCAATTTCCCACTGCGGGCGGCGATAATCCCCAGCCTGATGCCAAGGTCCGGCCCCGTCCAGAATTTCCTCCCAGGTCCACTTCTCCCGCCAGTCCAACTCGAATTCCTTCTGCTCCTTCCTCTGCTGCTTGGTCTTTGAGTGGTGGGTGATTCTGTCACGGCTGTCGTTGGTGAAGGAGGACCAAAACGCAGCAGGTATGTGTATGCTCATCTTGATGATTATTTATTTTCTAAATGAAGACCAAAATAACAAAACACAAGAACTAACGAACGAACAACAACAACAAACAGTCTGGCAAAGCCTAAGGCTCAACACAGAACAATCACCCACAAATACCAAACACAAACACACCCTACTATATGGGACTCTCAATCAAAGGCAGATAGACAACACCTGCCTTCAACTGAGAGTCCCAACCCCAATTAACCAAACATAGACATACACTCACTAGACTCCACATAGAAATACCTAAACATAAACCAAAACCCGGAATTACTAAATCAAACACCCTTTTAACAAAACACACCACCCTGAACCACATAAAACAAATAACCTCTGCCACGTCCTGACCAAACTACAAAACAATTAACCTTATACTGGCCAGGACGTGACATCAGGCCCATACTCCAGTACTACATACCTACAATGCAAAATCCATATGTACGTGTGTGTATAGTGCGTATGTTATCATAAAGTGTATTTTTACCTGCTTTTTGAATCTGATTCTACTGCTTGCATCAGTTACCTGATGTGGAATAGAGTTGCATGTATTCATGGCTCTATGTAATACTTTGCACCTCCCATAGTCTGTTCTGGACTGTTCTGGACTGGTGGCATGTCTTGTGGGGTATGCATGGGTGTTCGAGCTGTATGCTAGTATTTTAAACAGACAGCTCGGTACCTTCAGCTTATCAACACCTCTTACAAAACAAGTAATGAGGAAGTCAATCTCTCTTCCACTTTGTGCCATGAGAAATTGACATGCCATTAATGTTAGTTATCCTTGTACTTTTAAGGGCCAGCCGTGCAGCCCTGTTTGAACCAACTGCAATTTTCCCTAGTCCCTCTTTGTGGCACCTGACCACATGACTGAACAGTAGTCCAGGTGAGACAAAACCAGGGCCTGTAGGACCTGCCTTGTTGATAGTGTTGTTAAGAAGGATCTGCCCTTTTTTTCAATTTTCGCCTGTAATCACATACCAAAATCTAACTGCCTGTAGCTCAGACCCTGAAGCAAGGATATGCATATTATTGGTACCATTTCAAAGAAAACACTTTGACGTTTGTGGAAATGCGCAAGGAATGTAGGAGAATATAACACAATAGATCTGGTAAAAGATAATATAAAGAAAAAATCAACCGTTCTTTTGTATTTTTTTGTACCATCATCTTTGAAATGCAAGAGAAAGGCCATAATGTATTGTTCCAGCCCAGGTTCAATTTAGATTTTGGCCACTAGATGGCACCAGTGTATGTGCAAAGTTTAGACTGATCCAATGAACCATTGCATTTCTGTTCAAAATGTTGTATCAAGACTGCCCAAATGTGCCTCATTTGTTTATTAATAACTTTTCATGTTGAAAATTGTGCACTCTCCTCAAACAATAGCATGGTATTATTTCACTGTAATAGCTACTGTAAATTGGACAGTGAAGTTAGATTAACAAGAATTTATCAGAAAAGCACAAAGATGAAAATTCCCATTACATTCCATCGTCTTATCACATGTGTGATAATAATCATAACATTTTAATGTAAGCATTTAGATTTTAGCTTCTATACCAAAAAAATTATATACTCCTATTAAAGTAAGGGAAATAAACACAAGAACAACCAAACACTTCATAATTTCAAACCCTTCATTCTGGGTTGTACAATCCACTTAGTATGGTAATACTATAATTATAATAAAGGTTATACTTTTATTAATGGGAGCGAGTATCAGAAATACACACACATACAAGGGAGCTGTATATTCAGAGGTGAATACATTTCTCAATGTTAACCATTGTTTCCATATTTCTTACCACCATCGGGTTGCATTGACCTATGTTTTCACTAACTGTCCCTGGGACATCAACTTAGTCAAAATATAAAACACAGTTGTTTAACAATTCTGCTAAGACCTTCAAAAGTTTGGTGCTGGCTCATCAGCTCAGTGTTCCACATGATGTAAACAGGTTAAGGGTTTAGATGACCTTACCCTAAACCTTCAATCATTACTTATCATCTGTATCTACAAGGGGAAAATGGGCTCATCCAGAGTTGGCATCTAACTGTTTCACCATCCACTGGAGGAGCAGAAAACATGATATCTGCTGAAATCTTACCAGCCAGAGAGGTGCAGATTGCCTTACAGCATGTTAATAACATTTCACAGGGAAGAGAGAGAGAACATGTTATAACACTTTCACACCAACCTTGCTAAGAATGAGATTGGGGCAAGGTTAGCCCAAGCTACAATCTAATGGTTCTCCTCACATTTTTAGGGCAGAACTCTGTCTCTAGAAGCCTCGCCTTTTCAAATCATAATTATAACTATTGATAAATTATCTAACACATTTAGAATGACAGTCCTTAGAGCTTCACGTTGGTTCCATCACTTGTGGTAATGACAGATTGGTATCTCATTGCATTATTAGTCTAAATTACTATAGATTTTGCAGTGTGCAGACCCCCACAATCAACCTGATACCCCAAATAAATGATTTTGGATAAGCCTAAATCAATTTTGGGCACCCTCTTCCGTCCCCTGCACTCATCCTTCCTTTCCTGGCATTTCTTCATGTTCTTCTTCAGATAGTGTTTCAGTTTTTCCTTTCAATGGCACATGTTCAAAGTGGATGGCCCTTGATAATGTCTCTCGCCTGAGGCGCCACTGTCCTTTACAGTCCATTATGTCTTGTCCATTTTTCTACCTGTACACCAGCAGCATGAGAGAAGTTTGGACTGGATCTCTCTCCATGCTCAATCCACATGGACCAATGTCGCACTCCTGAGAGAAAAAGCACGAGAGAAAAGGCAGTTGGTAGCTTCTGAATGCTGTGTACAGGTTGCTGGCTCGGATTCAGGTCTTACGGCAGAAGTAGTGAAGGATCATACTGAACGCCATTTTCGCCATTTTCAGACGGTTAGAGGGGATGTTGAAGTTCACACTGTTCTGTTCTCGGCCAAATTATCTTCCATGCATCTAGATACCATCTGTGGTCACCTTCTCCGTAACCTCGAGAGAGGACAGACCAGAACAATTCAGGAAATCCAGACTTCTAAAACAATAACAACACACTGTTGAAACCATTCCCCCAACCAAATTGGCTTATACTCCCCTATCATTTGGCGATCTCACTGCAGAGTTACAGGTCAGGGAGTCAGAGGGATAATCCCAATCTGGTGAGATTTGGTATTGAGCATGACAAAAACAAAGAAAACAAAACATAACAACAACTGCAATACACATATTTCACTCGAGGTAGGGGAAAATTCAATTAATTTGGAGTACTTGTCATCCATTACCAACATCTCTTTATTCCTTTTACAGGCAGGCTTGTGAAGAAAATCTATTTGCGTATTTACCAAAGGGCCTCAAGGGACTGTTCATTCCAATTTTGGACACATGACTCACATCATTTGAATCAATAATTCAAAATAGAATGAATCAAATGAAAACTCTTGAAATAAGTTAACTTCTTATGGGCAGGTGGGACAGTAGGCTTTGTCCCTTTTCAGTGCTCATATTAAGATTGCCAGGGATCTGTCCAGAACAGACAGACAGACAGACAGACAGACAGACAGACAGACAGACAGACAGACAGACAGACAGAGACAGACAGACACAGTGTTACATGTCTTCTCAACAGTTGGCATCAGGTAGGTTAGAGGTTGTAAGTTAGAGGCTGTATGTTTGTACGTACAGTATACTTACCTACTTAGATCAAGAAGCACTATTTTGCTCAAAGTCTTTTTTTATGCTGTGATTTGTTTCAGGCATAAGGGCAATGAAAAGTACCAATATTTACGTATAGTTGCAAGTTTTCATAAGCTTGTGTACCAGGAAAACACACAGTTTTATAATTTGGGTCCCAGGCTGAAATAGTTTAAGAACCCCTGGTCTACATGAACAAAATCGACGCGTAACCTGCACTTGTATCCCGACTGATGTAATGTACATAACAACCATAACAAGAGAATCGACTACTTTCAGTTCCAAAGCATTCACACTAGTTGTCACGACTTCCACCAAAGTCGGCCCCTCTCCTTGTTCGGGCGGCGTTCGAAGTCACCGGCTTACTAGTCACCACCGATCTATGTTTCCCTGTTCGTTTTGTTTTGTCTTAATTATACACACCTGTTTTCAATTCCCTGATTATGTTCCTTATTTAACCCTCTGGCTTCCCTTTCTGTTTTGTCCGTGATTGTTCATGTTCAGTGGTTGTTGGAGGTGTTTCTCCCAACCCTGTTGTTTTGATGTGGGAGAATTTTTGTTTGTGGTTTTTGAGTAAACACGTTTGTTTGCACTTATCCCTGTGTCCTGCGCCTGACTCCGCTACTTCTCCAAACGAAAGCGTTACACTAGTATTACAGCAGAGAATGGCTCAGACTACACATGGGAATTTGAACATGAATAAAGAAATAATAACAACAATACAAACTTCAAGGTCAACAGGACAGTCCTTGCATCCTTATCAGGAGATATAAATGATAGAAAAATTAGTAATTGATGAGTAAATGAGTAACTTTGCCATGAAATGAGCAGCAGCAGTACCTTCTAGACCTTCTCAACAGTTAGCATCAGGTAGGTTAGAGGTTGTGAAAGGGGGTATTCACTGTCTCCACCCAATCTCTTCTCCCACAGTTATTTTCTGGGACACTGCACTATACAAATGTATTTGATGGCAGAACATTCAGAGGCTGTAAGCTTGTAAGTACAGTATACTTACCTACTTAGATCTGTGTGTGTGTGTGTGTGTGTGTGTGTGTGTGTGTGTGTGTGTGTGTGTGTGTGTGTGTGTGTGTGTGTGTGTGTGTGTGTGTGTGTGTGTGTGTGTGTGTGTGTGTGTGTGTGTGTGTGTGTGTGCGCCCTTAGGAAGCACTATTTTGTCTTTTTTAATGCTTAAGTGTGTGTACATTACTGTATTTATACTTTGGATATTGTCTTTCAACTGAAAAATAAAAACAAACCCCTTGAGTGGGACTTTAAAACAATTCAGATTCACCCAGAATTTATCCTGACCTGTACTTAAATATCACTACAAATCCACAGTTGCCACGTCTACAGATCAGGGCTGTGGTTAATTCCAGTCCCTTCAAGACATAGGCCTACTGCTTGAATCATACAGTCTATGTCCAATCTGATGTAGGTTAATGTATAAGCTATTCATGTTTTGTGGTATTTGTTCTTTGTGCTTTAGGACACATGGCAAAATGCTTCTGCTGTTTCTGTGTCTCGGTTTGGTCACTTCTAATGTCCAGTCAGGAATGAAATGTACATTTAAACTGCACACTTTATACAATGTTATGGTTGTTATGAGTGAGAAAGTTACAGAGGGTCAAATATCATAGCCCCAAGACATGCTAACCTCCCCTGTTATTGGTGTTGCTGAGGGGTTCATCATCGTGGTAGCAAACACATTATTGTAGAAGTGTTTGGAAACATATGCTATTGTTATTTATAATAAAAGTGACTCCAAAATGACACAATATATTATTTACCATTCATTTCTATGAGCAGAAAATAACTCAAACACAAACAAAACCAACTACAAATGCATCCAACAAGTTTGTAGAGTCACAAGCTTGATGTAGTCATTGCGTGCAAGGAATATGGGACCAACCACTAAACTTCACATTCCTTAAATAAGCAAACGGCACGATTTTGTATAAAATAATTTTTTTACGGCTAGCCAGGGTCACGCTCCAACACTCAGCGTATGCATTGGGTAGAATTACCCTCTTACATTTTTGTGCATTAAACAAGAGGTTAGGGGGGGGGGGGGGGGTCTACTAAGCTACAGTCCATTCGGAAAGTATTTGCTGTGAGACTCAAAATTAAGCTCAGGTGCATCCTGATTCCATTGTTCATCCTTGAGATGTTTCTACAACTTGATTGGAGTGCACCTGTGGTAAATTCAATTGACTGGACATGATTTGGAAAGGCACACACCTGTCTATATAAAGTCCCACAGTTGACAGTGCATATCAGAGCAAAAACCAAGCCATGAGGTCGAAGGAATTGTCCATAGAGCTCAGAGACAGGATTGTATCAAGGCACAGATCTGAGGAAGGGTACCAAAAAATGTCTGCAGTATTGAAGGTCCCCAAGAACACAGTGGCCTCCATCATTCTTAATTGGAAGAATTTTGAACCAGCCTTGACCTATCCCAGAGCCGGGCGCCTGGACAAACTGAGCAGTCGGGGGAGAAGGGCCTTGCTCAGGGATGTGACCAAGAACCCGATGGTCACTCTGACAGAGCTCTAGAGTTCCTCTGTGGAGATGGGAGAATCTCCAGAAGGTCAACTATCTCTGCCGCACTCCACCAATCAGGACTTTATGGTAGAGTGGCCAGATGGAAGTCACTCCTCAGTAAAAGGTACATCACAGCCCGCTTGGAGTTTTCCAAAAGGCACCAGAAGGACTCCAAGACCATGAGAAACAAGATTCCCTGGTCTGATGAAACCAAGATTGAACTCTTGGCTTGAATGCCAAGCATCACATCTGGAGGAAACCTGGCACCATCCCTATGGTGAAGCATGATGGTGGCAGCGTCATGCTGTGGGGATGTTTTCAGCGGCAGGGATACTAGTCAGGATCAAGGGAAAGATGAACGGTGCAAAGTACGGACAGATTCTTCCTTGATTAACACCTGCTCCAGAGTGTTCAGGACATCAGACTGTCTGGTATGTGTGCTCACGCAGGTTAGGCTACTTAATGTGCGCTAACTTTTGTCACCTGTTGAAGAACCAAGGCACCCTCTTCTTCAGTGTCATCCAGCCACAAAAGCTGGACAGCAGGATCGCTACTTCAATCGTAGATTGATTACAAATGGCTGGAATATTCTATTTCAAAGGACCGTGCTTTCTGCTTTGCATTCCGCCAATTTCAACGTCCAGGAAACCATGGCCGAGTTACAGTTTTGACATAAATCTACTTGAACATTGATGGCAAGACCTGAAAATTGTTGTCTAGCAACAACCAATTTGACAGAGCTTGAAGATTTTGAAAAGAATAATGGGCAAATGTTGCACAATCCATGTGTGGAAACTCTTAGAAACTTACCCAGAAATACTCACAGCTGTAATCACTGCCAAAAGGGCGTCTACAAAGTATTGACTCAGGTGTGTGAATACTTATGTAAATTTGATATTGCCGTATAAAGTCTTAAATACATTTATTGAAATGTCTAATATCACATTCTATTTGTCGTTATGAGCTATTATGTGTAAAAAATATAATGAGTACATTTTCCATTCAGACAGTAACACAACAAAATGTGGAATAAGTCAAGGGGTATGAATAGTTTCCAAAGGCACTGTACATGTTAATTGTTTGCTCTAGCATGCCCACAAGCCTTATAACACTTGTCTGAAGGTAGCCCAGTACCACTGCTTTAATAGCCATAAACACTCAATATTATGAAAATGATGAACCGGAATGACATTTACGCTAATGGGTGGCCATAAAGAACTAGCTAAAAGCCACGCCTCCAATAAGCCACGCCTCTAATCTGACAGTCTGTCACCTCTACAATATGTTAATAGAAAGGTTCAATATTTAACCCCTCACATTACAAAAAGTTTCCAGTTTGAATTTTTACACAGAGGTTCTTCTGAGACCCTTTCCAGAGGGGTCACTCAAGGACCTGCAAAGGTTGTGGCAAACCAAAAGGTTCTTCCAGGCAGCTTTACTTCTAAGAGTGTACAGTCATTATTGCTCATCTTTATGAAGGGTGTTAATCATTTCAGGACACCACTGAATGATAATGTACATATGAATGTGAATGCACACGTTTGTCATTGTATGTACAGTATATGAACACATTTATCATAATGTAAAATTGTAGGGGACCAATGCTATGATATTATGTTGCATGTTGATTCCTTGATATAGTTTGATACCCAATATTATCCATTGATATCCTTTCATTCATTGATATCTGATATTATGTTGCTTGTCCATTCATTCATGTCCTTGTTTGTTTTCCAGGGGTTAACGTAACGTGTGAAAATCAATCGGTTGTAGCAGGACAGAACCACAACCTGACATGTAGAGTGGATTACCGTGATGCAGATCAGAATAAGACGGGATGTAAAACTGAATGCTATTTCTGGAAGTTTTGTCCAAATACAACAAAAACAAAATTGTACATTAGACTGTAACATGAAGATAATGACCAACACCTACTCTTGTGAGATAGAAAATGTTTCCAAAGCTGATGAGGGAAACTACACTTTTTTCATTAACACAAACTGTGGCGCAGGAAATGGCAAATTTAATGTTTCCGTTACTTGTAAGTACATTGCTAGAATACAGTGACCAGTGTTACATATGTTAAATGGGTTCATGTGATATGACCAGGAAAAGGTCCAGTAATTCAAATGAAATGTGATAATACAGTATTCATATACACTGAGTGTACAAAACATTAGGAACATCTGCTCTTTCCATGACAGACTGACCAGGGGAATCCAGGTGAAAACCATGATCCCTTGTTGATGTCACTTGTTAAATCCACTTCAATCAGTGTAGATGAAGGGGAGGAGACAGGTTAAAGAAGGATTTTTATTTATTCAGATTTGAGATAAATGAGACATGCCTTGAGATAAATGAGACATGGCTTGTGTATGTGTACCATTCAGAGGGTGAATGGGCAAGACACAATATTTAAGTGCATTTGAACGAGGTATGGTAGTAGGTGCCAGGTGCACAGGTTTGAGTGTGTCAAGAACTGCAACGCAGCTGGGTCTTTCACGCTCAACAGATTCCTCTGGGTATCAGGAATGGTCCACCACCCAAAGGACAACCAGCCAACTTGACACAACTGTGGAAAGCATTGAAGTCAAGATCGGCCATTATCCCTTTGGAACGCTTTCGACACCTTGTAGGATCGATGCCACGATGAATTGAGGCTGTTATGAGGGCAAAAGGGGCAAAAACTCAATATTTGGAAGATGTTCCTAATGTGTTGTACACTCAGTGTATAAATCCCATATGGGGCTTGATACTTTAACATTTGTGAGTATTCAGAGTGCTAACCTCTCCTTATTTTCTCAGTGAGAAATGAAAACAAGCGTTTCTGGGATCGTCAGGTATCATCACTGTTCTGGGTGTTCTACTGTTTCTCATCTTAAGACTTAATAGTTCCTTCAGAAACAATGACAACACTGACTGTACTCCTGACGCTACCAGAGAGGCCCAAAACCAGAAGCCTGATAACTTTCAGTCTGGAGGAGCTGTGTGTGTGGGGGTGTGGGTGTGTGTGTTGGTGCTACTCTCCTTGTGGGGACAGAAATATCTCATTTACATAAGTAGTCAAACTCCTAAGTCAATACTTTGTAGAAGCACCTTTGGCAGTGATTACAGCTGTTAGTCTGTCTGGGTAAGTCTCTAAGACCTTTCCACACCTGGATTTGCCCATTTTTCTTTTCAGAATTCTTCAAGCTCTGCCAAATTGGCTGTTGATCATAGCTAGAGAAACATTTTCAGGTCTTGCCATATATCTTCTTGGTAAGCAACTCCAGTGTAGATTTGGTCTTGTGTAATTGTCCAGCTGAAAAGTGAATTCATCTCCCAGTGTCTGGTATATTGGATTTGCCTAAAAAATAACACTTTGTATTCAGGACAAAAACTCCATTGCTTTGCCATGTTTTTTTCAGTACTAGTATAGTGCCTTGTTTCAAACATGATGCATGTTTTGGAATATTTTTATTCTGTACAGGCTTCCTTTTCACTCTGTCAATTATTATTTAGATATTTATTTAGATAAGATAGAACATCAACCAAAAACCCCGAAACACACACCCCCTGCCACGCCCTGACCAACCTACAATAACAAATAACCCCTTTTACTGGTCAGGACGTGACATGTACATTACATCAGTTTGGACACAAGTGCAGGTTACAAGTTGATTTTGTTAATGTAAACCAGGAGTTCTTAAACTTTTTCATCCTGGGATGAAAGCTTATGAAAACATGCAACTTCATGTAAATATTGGTACCTTTCCTTGCCCTCATGCCTGAAACAAATGCATCATAGACAAATAACTGTCAAGTCTACTCCCTCCCTCCCTCTAGTGCTCGAAGCTGCTGGTCTACTAACCACCGGTCCAGGCAACCCACATTTTCACACCTGGTAACCCACATTTTGCACACCTGCTCCCCATCGTTATACACACCTGGACTTCATCATCACCATCATTACTCTCCCTTTATTTAGCCCTCAGTAGTATCAGTCATTAGGTAGTATTGTTTTCACTCACATTCTGTACGGGCTCATGTTTGTTCATCTGTATTGGTTCATTATTAAGCTCACCTTCTTCTACCTGACTCCTGGCATAAACGTTACAATGAAATACCCATATAAACAGCTATTCGTGTTTAATTTTCCCCATAAAAACACTCTTACATACCCGTCTAGGTTGGAACTGTTGCTGTTAAAATAGAATAAATCATTTTCATTCTGAACTGGAATAAACTGACTGATCACATCACAAAGATGTAGCCCAGAAAACACACATCCAGTCCTAATGAGAGTTGTGTGACTGGTTGAAGTTCTCAACAAGCAGGTCTATTCTGGGATAAGTTGTTAACAGCGCAACCCTGAGGTAATGCTAAGCATTGAGTCTCTGTTTTTTAAGTATGCCAGAGTTGAGAACCCTGACTCATATAGGTATGTGGTGCCAACCTGGAACAGAAAATGTATTGCTTTCTCAGCCAGGCAGGAGACCGCTTCCTGCTGTTGATGAGAAAACCAGAACTGTGTGAGTGTGTTTGCCCAATAAAGGATATTGCTTCAATGAATTGAATGCAGTTCAGAATAAATAGGATTATTTGTATTTTAAAAGCAGCAGTTCCAACCTAGACATCAAAAAGAAAGGAGGACCAAGGCGCTCTTCATATAATTAATTGAAATGCTTTTATTTGTACGGCATGTTCAACGGAAACAAAGTTTTAAAAATCCAAAGCGTTTCGACTGCACGGCCTTCGTCAGGGGGTACAAAGAAATGATAATACAATGCAGCTTTTTCCTGTCAGTCGTAACTTGAAGAGGGAGTGGCCACAGAATATATTGGACCACACCTAGTAAGCAATACCATACACATTAAAAAGTGAAATACTGTAGATATGTAATCAGAAAATGTATCTAATTTTACATTTTAGCAGACGCTCTTATCCAGAGCAACTTACAGTAGTGAATGCATATATTTCATACATTTTTTTCCCCCATACTGGTGGCCTGTGGGAATTGAACCCACAACCCTAGTGTTGCAAATACCATGCTCTACCAACTGAGCCACACGGGACCTATCTCCAAGCTAGAAGCTTCAGAACACCTAGAAAGGTAGTTATAACCTTAAATATGACTGGGCAAAGAGCCAAGAATAGGAAAGCAATCCATTCCATAGTATACTAGAACACAGCAAACATGGACAACAACAGTCCAAACATAGCTGAGGGCAATAGAGCAAAATGTCCATTAGATGACAGCAAATGGACCCATCACGACCCTACAGGAAGGGTGAGAAATACATATCTTCATTTAAACCAGGGTACTTAGTGGCCTGTAGTTTGTAAATCCATATCTTCATTTAAACCAGGGGACTTAGTGGCCTGTAGTTTGTAAATCCATATCTTCATTTAAACCAGGGTACTTAGTGGCCTGTAGTTTGTAAATCCATATCTTCATTTAAACCAGGGTACTTAGTGGCCTGTAGTTTGTAAATTCAAAAACTGTCCCTTTGGTTTAGCTGTTTAAGACTGTCCCCTTTTCTAATTGAGGCCAGAACATGATCAATACCCATAGTTTGTAGGGAAGCAGTGTTGGCATGGTGTAAGAACTTGTAGTGCCTTGCCATGGGGTAGTCTTCATTGCCTACTCGTATGGTGTACTTGTGTTCAGCTAAGCGGTCTTGAAGCCGTCTCTTTGTCCGTCCAATGTAGAACACCTTGCACTGTGGACATTCCAATCTATAGATGACATGAGTGGTTTTGCAGTTAATTAAATGCTTGACGTGATACTCCATTTTAGAAGCACTGGTTGCATTTAAGAGAGCTGTTTTCAACAATAATTTGTGTTTTTTGTCATGCTGTGGATGTTTGGTCAGGATGTGTCATTTTAATTTGTTCGTTTTGAGACACTCATTAATAAGCACATCCCCGCCCAAAACACATTGTGATGCTCCTCGTTATTTTTAAAAGTTTTGTATTAAACCAAGAGAGAGAAACTCTACGCTGTTTTTGCGTTTCATGACAATTGAGCTCAGTCAGAACATGTGGCTAGCTTGAGTCCATTCAATGACAGCGGTGAGTGTTGGCGAGTGGGAAGGACAAGTCAATGGCTGACAGGGCATCATCTACTGCTGAACGACAGCACTGCAGCGTGTGGGTCGCGGAATGATCAAGAAAGTTGCAGAAAAAATATATCTGGTAAACCGCGTAGCAAACGGGCTTCTCCCACCCACTCACTACGCTGCCATACGGAGTAGAGACACTACTGCTAAGCAGAGAGCTCACTGAACAGAGAGTGCAGATGCACTTGGCCAAATCAATTTCAGTTATTCATGAAATAATTATACATTTACTCGGATACGTCAATAAAAGGATGATTTAAACACTAAACAGTACTGGACCCAGAATTGACCCTTGCTGGACACCTTTGGTAATATCCAGGAAACCTGATTTAACACCATTAGTAGATACACATTGAGTTCTGTCAATTAATTTTAAAACCAGTTCCATGCTGCCTGGTCTAGGCTAATTGAGGAAAGGCTATGAATTAGCAGTGAGGGATCAACCAAATTGAAAGCCTTTGGCTGGTCAATGAAGAGGGCTGCACAATGTTGCCTTTTATCCATACAATTAACCACATCAATTATAATTAGGGATGCAGCAGAGATAGTGCTATGACCTGGTCTATAACACGACTGATATACATTTCAAAGATAAGAAAGATCTTAGCTGAGAATGAATCAAACATTGTAATATTTTGGTTAGGTAGGAAATTTTAGAAATAGAGCGATAATTATTTAGGTCACAAGTGTCACCACCTTTGTGTAGGGGGAGAACATGGTCCGCCTTCCAAACCTTGGGGATAGTACCAGATATAAGGATTTTAGCCCCAGCGGTCAATTAAACCACTGTTTCTATCAAATTAAAAGCCTGCCAAAATAAAATAGTGATTTAAAAGCATCACTTATCCAATTCTTCTCAGGTATGATGCCAGACTGAGACATAACTTGCGTGGCAGGGAAGAAGAGGAATTTGTCCTCTTCATTGCATTTACTGTTTTCCAACATTTAGATGGATCGTCAGCAGGATCAAAGATAGAGCTTAAAAAGTAGCTTGATTTAGCTTTCCTAATCGAGATAGTGTTTCTACATTTTCGTAAAGATTGCCATTCCACTACACAGTCATTTTTCCTTGCTTTTGCCCAGCCCTAATTTCTCATCTGAATGAGCTCAGATAGCTCTGAAGAAAACCAAGGTTAATAACTTGCTCTGATTCTGAATTGTTTAAAAGGGAATGTTCCTCTACCAGAGGAATAAGTATGGGGTATACATTTCTAACGGTTACATTTTTACACACATACCGGTGGAAACCCCTTATCACCCAGTACCTCTCCCTCTGACCATATCCTCTTCCTTCTTCAGGCTGATATATATGCCTCCAGGCACAGAGAACAGGAACCACCAGCTCAGATCATCAAATTGACTAACCTCTGGAGGGGACAACAGGCCTTGCTCAACCTGCGTTTCGGCCCATTTACCACTCATCCGAACGGACTTAATACATCAATCATTTAGCGGTTGTATTTTAACATTTTGTGTGTATTTCTTAGAAGCTGGGAGGATAATGAGGGGCTGTTCTGAGGGGCAAACAGTTTCATTGGGTTTAATAGCTGCTCATAATTAGTTATCAGTTATTACGTATGAAAGACTAGCTGTAGAATTTTCCACTCTATTATAATATTGTTGTTTTTGTAACTCTCCGACAAATCTCTAATCATATCCTGAAATCGTGTCCCTCAGGGCTGCAATGTTAAACGTCAACATTTATTTATTGATTTTATTTCAACTTTATTTAACCAGGTAGGCAGGTTGAGAACAAGTTCTCATTTACAAATGCGACCTGGCCAAGATAAAGCAAAGCAGTGTGACACAGACAACAACACAGAGTTACACATGGAGTAAACAATAAACAAGCCAATAACACAATAAACAAGTCAATGACACAGTAGAAAAAATAAAGTCTATATACAGTGTGTGCAAAAGGCATGAGGAGGTAGGCAACAAATAGGTCATATGAGCGAATAATTACAATTTAGCAGATTAACACTGGCGTGATAAATGAGAATATAATGATGATGTGCAAGTAGAAATACTGGTGTGCAAAAGAGCAGAAAAGTAAATAAAATAAAAACAGTATGGGGATGAGGTAGGTAGATTGGCAATTTACAGATGGACTATGTACAGCTGCAGCGATCGGTTAGCAGCTCAGGTAGCTGATGTTTAAAGTTGGTGAGGGAAATAAAAGTCTCCAACTTCAGCAATTTTTGCAAATCGTTCCAGTCACTGGCAGCAGAGAACTGGACGGAAAGGCGGCAAATGAGGTGTTGGCTTTGGAGATGATCAGTGAGATATAGCTGCTGGAATGTGTGCTACGGGTGGGTATTGTTATCGTGACCAGTGAACTGAGATAAGGCGGAGCTTTACCTAGCATAGACTTATAGATGACCTAAAGCCAGTGGGTCTGGCGACAAATATGTAGCGAGGGCCAGCCGACTAGAGCATACAGGTCGCAGTGGTGGGTGGTATAAGGTGATTTGGTAACAAAACGGATGGCACTGTGATAGACTGCATCCAGTTTGCTGAGTAGAGTAATGGAAGCCATTTTGTAGATGACATCGCCGAAGTTGAGGATCGATAAGATAGTCAGTTTTACTAGGGTAAGTTTGGCAGCGTGAGTTATGGAGGCTTTGTTGCGAAATAGAAAGCCGATTCTAGATTGGATTTTGGATTGGAGATGTTTAATATGAGTCTGTAAGTAGAGTTTACAGTCTAACCAGACACCTAGGTATTTATGGTTGTCCACATATTCTAGGTCGGAACCGTCCAGGGTGGTGATGCTAGTCGGGTGGGCTGGTGCGGGCAGCGATTGGTTAAAAAGCATGCATTTGGTTTTACTAGCGTTTAAGAGCAGTTGGAGGCCACGGAAGGAGTGTTGTATGGCATTGAAGCTCGTTTGGAGGTTTGTTAGCACCGTGTCCAAGGAAGGGCCAGAAGTATACAGAATGGTGTCGTCTGCTTAGAGGTGGATCAGGGAATCGCCCGCAGCAAGAGCGACATCATTGATATATACAGAGAAAAGAGTCGGCCCGAGAATTGAACTCTGTGGTACCCCCATAGAGACTGCCAGAGGTCCGGACAACATGCCCTCCGATTTGACACACTGAACTCTGTCTGCAAAGTAGTTGGTGAACCAGGCGAGGCAGTCATTAGAAAAACCAAGGCTATTGAGTCTGCCGATAAGAATACGGTGATTGACAGAGTCGAAAGCCTTGGCCAGGTCGATGAAGACGGCTGCACAGTACTGTCTTTTATCGATGGCAGTTATGATATGGTTTAGAACCTTGAGCGTGGCTGAGATGCACCCGTGACCGGCTCGGAAACCAGATTGCACAGCGGAGAAGGTATGGTGGGATTCTAAATGGTCAGTGATCTGTTTATTAACTTGGCTTTCGAAGACTTTAGATAGGCAGGGCAGGATGGAAATAGGTCTGTAACAGTTTGGGTCTAGGGTGTCACCCCCTTTGAAGAGGGGGATGATCGCGGCAGCTTTCCAATCTTTAGGGATCTCGGACGATACGAAAGAGAAGTTGAACAGGCTGGTAATAGGGGTTGAAACAATGGCGGCGGATAGTTTTAGAAAGAGAGGGTCCAGATTGTCTAGCCCAGCTGATTTGTACGGGTCCAGGTTTAGCAGCTCTTTCAGAACATCTGCTATCTGGATTTGGGTGAAGGAGAAGCTCGGGAGGCTTGGGCAAGTAGCTGCGGGGGGGGGGGGGGGCGGAGCTGTTGGCCGGGGTTGGAGTAGCATGGCCTGACTGACTGCGTGTATTGGTAGTTGGATGGGCAATTTACAGATGGGCTATGTACAGGTGCAGTGATCTGTGAGCTGCTCTGACAGCTGGTGCTTAAAGCTATTGAGGGAGATATAAGTCTCCAGCTTCAGTGATTTTTGCAGTTTGTTCCAGTCATTTGCAGCAGAGAACTGGAAGGAAAGGTGGCCAAAGGAGGAATTGGCTTTGGGGGTGACCAGTGAGATATACCTGTGGAGCGTGTGCTACGGGTGGGTGGTGCTATTGTGACCAGTGAGCTGAGATAAGGCGGGGCTTTACCTAGCAAAGACTTGTAGATGACCTGGAGCCAGTGGGTTTGGCGACGAGTTTGAAGTGAGGGCCAGTCACTTCATGAGAGCGTACAGGTCGCAATGGTGGGTAGTATATGGGGCTTTGGTGACAAAATGGATGGCTCTGTGATAGACTGCATCCAATTATTGAGTAGAGTGTTGGAGGCTATTTAATAAATGACATCGCCAAAGTCGAGGATCGGTAGGATGGTTTGAAGAAGCATGTGATCACACAAAGCTTTTGATAAAATGATACACGCATCGGCAAACTGCTTCGAAGATAGTTACTTAGCGATTCCGACGCATGCCTGGGAGCATGGTATGAAACGTAACATCACTATTGGCCTGACACTCATGGTTTACAGGCCACGTCAGGCCCGTAAATAGGGTTGAAAAATTCCCAGATAAAAAAACGAATTCTGTTTGTAGGGTTTCCAGGAATCTTCCAAATGGGATTTCTGGAAAACTTGGAAAGTGAATAAAGATTTTGCCGCCCTACCTCAAATCAATTTTTTTATTTGTCCCATGCTGCCGAATACAACAGGTTTAGGACTTACGGTGACTTACTTATTTACTTACCTGCAAGTCACATTATGCAGGTTTGCAAAGTGATGTGTTATTCCTGTTGGAATACAGCCAGAGTTAGGATATACAACAGTTGAGTTTTTTACTACCCCGGAACCTGCATTCATAATGACTAAATCATTTCAACTGGAACAACCATTTCAGTAAACGTGCAAAAACAAAATGATTAGTTTAGAATTTTTTTTATTTCTCTTTGTGTAGCATAACATTAATCACTCAATCTACTTGCAAAAACACATATATTAAAAACAATTCACTAAAATCAACCTGCAGTAGAGCATGCATAACTTACATTTTTTAAAATTCTCATTTAGTTTGGAGTCATTTTAAATTACTTTTCATTGAACTTACTAGAAGTATTTGAGTTTGAAATGCCTATGGGCTTACAGTGTTAAAATGCGACCCCCCCAAAATACTGTGTTATTCCCTAACACTAAAAAAGTGTAGCAGCATCATCTCTAATAGAGTGCTAATTAAAGTCTGAATTTGCAACACCCATGGTGTTAAGGGACCAATGCTCTAGGGGTGTTAGTTTGTCAATACTTTGAACAGTGTTTGTTTAATAACACTATTTTGATGGGTCACATATACACATTAAGTGTTACATTTAAATGTTGATCTCAAATTTGCTATTTAGGGTTAAAGTTAGGGTTAGGTTTTATGACTTTGTTGTTGTGCCAGCTAGTGACCACTCTGCAGAGCTGCCTCCAGTACATGAGTCATCCAAATAAATGTCAACTGTCGTGGAAAATTGTCTTGAAAATATAACACTCTTACAAGAACTTGTGAATTCAATATAGGCTTTAATACAAAGTAGCAAATGCCGTGCTGGTCCGTGGAACAACCAACTTCTCAGAGCACTGGCTCTGCTTTTATACACATACAACGTATGGGTACATCCCATATGTAAATGAAAAAAATCCCTTTAGTCCTTTCGCCACCATTATCTTTCAGTCTGAGTTCTATGCTTGTTCACATCCAATAACGCCCACATCTGCTCCGGGTTAGATTATAATGGTGGCGGGACCCCTTATTTCATCCGAAAAATAATACATTTATTGCATAATTATGTTTCACATGTTGGTCATTTTGCTACCATCCTCCTTCCCGTGTCCTCCTGACATTAGTATGTCCAGATGGCATAAATGTAATTATGGTCTTAGCCAATGTACTGATGTACATTATCTTAATGTAATCTTTGGCATGTTATCCTACTCAGAGATGGAAAATGCATTGGGTGTCACCATTTCTCCATCCGGCCAATGTAATTATTGTCCTTACTACTTCCTGCTAATTCAATTATGTTTCTTCAGCATAGCAGCTGTTACATGTAGCTGCACCTAGTGTGACGGCTGTCGGAAGGAGCGGACCAAAATGCAGCGTGTGTGTAGTTCCACATATTTATTTAGACTGTGAAACTTAACGCAATACAAAATAAACTGAAGGACAAAACAACAAACCGTGACGCAGAGGAGAAACAAACACTACTCACAAATAATCACCCACAAAAACAGGTGGTACAAACATCAGCTTAAATATGACCTCCAATTAGAGACAACGATGACCAGCTGCCTCTAATTGGAGATCATACCAAACAAAACCAACATAGAAATACAAAACTAGAACCTGAACATAGACATACAAAACATAGACAAACACCCCCTGTCACACCCTGACCTACTCTACCATAGAAAATAACAACTTACTATGGTCAGGACGTGACACCTAGTTACATTACATTAACTCCCACACAACCTGCGAGCTTGTGTATGTACTGTGATGTCTGAAATATACATTATTGGTGTAGATAATAACTAAATACAAGACAATTAGCTCTATATGATAGAAGTAACATTATAAAGACTGGTTATTTCCAAAAGTGTATTTGTACATATGTCAATAATGATAGTCATAACAAAATTCCCATGCAGAATATTACATCAATATTACAAAACAAGCTTAGTGGTAAATCACTGCTTGTGTGAGTTTTGTAGAATAATACAACACATTAAATGATACCGTGCCTTCAGAAAGTATTCACACCCCTTGACTTTGTCCACATTTTGTTGTGTTAAAGCCTGAATTTAAAATAGATTCAACTGAGATGTTTGGATCACTGGTCTACACATAATAGCCCATAATGTCAAAGTGGAATTATGTTTTTGTAACGCCCTGGCCATAGAGAGGGTTTTTTTGTTCTCTATTTTGGTTAGGCCAGGGTGTTACATGGGTTGGCGTTCTATGTTTATTTTTCTATGTTGGTTTGTTTCTTTGGTTTGGCCGTGTGTGGCTCTCAATCAGGAACAGCTGTAGATCGTTGTTGCTGATTGAGAGTCATACATAGGCAGCCTTTTTCCTTTGGGGTTTGTGGGTGATTGTTTTCTGTTTAGTGTGTTTTCTGTTTAGTGTGTATTCCTGACAGAACTGTTTCTGGTCGTTTTTGGTTTCTTTTTGTATTGTGTTCATTCAGTCCATTAACTTTTTATGGATAGGAGGCAGTATTTTCACGGCCGGATAAAAAACGTACCCGATTTAATCTGATTATTACTCCTGCCCAGAAACTAGAATATGCATATAATTATTAGCTTTGGATAGAAAACACTCCAAGGTTTCTAAAACTGTTTGAATGGTGTCTGTGAGTATAACAGAACTCATTTGGCAGGCCAAAACCCGAGAAGATTCCAAACAGGAAGCGCCCTCTCTGACTATTTCTTGGCCTTCTTGATCATCTCTATCCAAAACAGGGGATCTCTGGCATAACGTGACATTTTCTAACGCTCCCATAGGCTCTCAGAAGGCGCCAGAACGTTGAATGATGACTTTGCAGGCCATGGCTGAAAAACAGTAGCGCATTTGGTAAGTGATCGATCTGAGAACAATGAGACTGGGGGCGCGTGCACGAGACGACACCATGTTTTCATTATCAGTCTTTGAACGAAAACAACGACTCCCGGTCGGAATATTATCGCTTTTTTACAAGAAAAATCACATAAAAATGTATTTTAAACAGCGTTTGACATGCTTCGAAGTACGGTAATGGAATATTTAGACATTTTTTGTCACGAAACGCGCCGGGCGCGTCACCCTTCGTTACCCTTCGGATAGTGTCTTGAACGCACGAACAAAACGCCGCTAATTGGATATAACTATGGATTATTTGGAACCAAACCAACATTTGTTATTGAAGTAGAAGTCCTGGGAGTGCATTCTGACGAAGAACAGCAAAGGTAATCCAATTTTTCTTATAGTAAATCTGAGTTTGGTGAGTACCAAACTTGGTGGGTGTCAAAATAGCTAGCCCGTGATGGCGAGCTATCTACTCAGAATATTGCAAAATGTGCTTTCACCGAAAAGCTATTTTAAAATCGGACACCGCGATTGCATAAAGGAGTTCTGTATCTATAATTCTTAAAATAATTGTTATGTTTTTTGTGAACGTTTACCGTGAGTAATTTAGTAAATTCACCGGAAGTGTTCGGTGGGAATGCTAGTTCTGAACGTCACATGCTAATGTAAAAAGCTGGTTTTTGATATAAATATGAACTTGATTGAACAAAACATGCATGTATTGTATAACATAATGTCCTAGGAGTGTCATCTGATGAAGATCATCAAAGGTTAGTGCTGCATTTAGCTGTGGTTTTTGTTTTTTGTGACATTATATGCTAGCTTGAAAAATGGGTGTCTGATTATTTCTGGCTGGGTACTCTCCTGTTACATGGGTGGGCGTTCAAATGTTGTTTTGGCGTTCGGATCACTATCCGAAGGGTAACGCGCGAGAACATTTCGTGACAAAAAAATTCAAAATATTCCATTACCGTACTTCGAAGCATGTCAAACGCTGCTTAAAATCAATTTTTATGCTATTTTTCTCGTAAAATAGCGATAATATTCCAACCGGGCAACGTTGTATTCATTCAAAGACTGAAAGAAAAAAATGGAGAAGTCTCGTGAACGCGCATCTCCAGTCTCACTGTCCCCAGGCTGACCACTTACAAACTCTGCTCCTATACTTTTCCCAGAGACAGCAGACACCCCATTTCACTTTCTGGCGGCTTTAGAAAGCCAATGGAAGCCTTAGAAAGTGTCACATTACAGCACAGATGCTGTAATGTCGATAGAGATGCAAAAGAAGGACAACAAATTGTCAGACAGGGCACTTCCTGTATGGAATCTTCTCAGGTTTTGGCCTGCCATATGAGTTCTGTTATACTCACAGACACCATTCAAACAGTTGTAGAAACTGTACAGTGTTTTCTATCCAAATCTACTAATTATATGCATATTCTAGTTTCTGGGAAGGAGTAGTAACCAGATTAAATCGGGTATGTTTTTTTATCCAGCCGTGAAAATACTGCCCCCTATCCCAAAGAAGTTAACATGATTTTATAAATGACTACTTTATCTCTGTACCCCACACATATAATTATTGGTAAGGTCCCTCGGACGAGCAGGGAATTTCAAACACAGATTCAAGCACAAAGACCAGGGAGGTTTTCCAAATGCCTTGCAAAGGGCACCTATTGGTAGTTAGGTCAAACAAAAAGCAGACATTGAATATCCCTTTGAGCATGGTGGTGTTACTAATTTCACTTTGAGTGGTGTATCAATACATCCAGTCACTACAAAGATACAGGCGTCCTTCCTAACTCAGTTGTCAGACAGGAAGGAAACCGCTCATGGATTTCACAATGAAGCTAATGGTGACTTTAAAACAGTTACAGAGTTTAATGGCTGTGATAGAAGAACACTGAGGATGGATAAAACACATTGTAGTTACTCCACAAAACTAACCTAATTGACTAATTTGATGGGGAGGCAGGTAGCCTAGTGGTTAGATTGTTGGGCCATTAACCAAAAGGTTCCTGAATTGAATCCCTCAAACTGAACAAGGTAGTTAACCCATTGTTCCCCGGTAGACTGTCATTGTAACTAAGAATTTGTTCTTTACTGACTTGCCTAGTTATATAAAGGTAAATAAATAATAATAATTGACAGAGTGAAAAGGAAGCCTGTACAGAATAAAAATATTCCAAAACATGCATCATGTACGAAACAAGGCACTATAGTAGTACTGAAAAAAAAACATGGCAAAGTAATTCAGTTTTTGTCCTGAATACAAAGTGTTATTTTTTAGGCAAATCCAATACACCAAACACTGGGAGATGAATTCACTTTTCAGCTGGACAATAACACAAGACCAAATCTACACTGGAGTTGCTTACCAATAAGACAGTGAATCTATGGCAAGACCTGAAAATGGTTCTCTAGCAATGATCAACAGCAAATTTGGCAGAGCTTGAAGAATTTAGAAGAGAATAATGGGCAAATGTTGAACAATCCAGGTGTGGAAAGCTCTTAGAGACTTACCCAGACAGAGTCACAGCTGTAATCACTGCCAAAGGTGCTTCTACAAAGTATTGACTTAGGAATTTGACTACTTATGTAAATGAGATATTTCTGTCCCCACAAGGATAGTAGCACCAATACACACTCCCACACCCACACCCACACACACACAGCTCCTCCAGACTGAAAGTTATGCAGGCTTCTGGTTTAGGGCCTCTGGTAGCTTCAGGAGTACAGTCAGTGTTGTCATTGTTTCTGAATGAACTATTAAGTCTTAAGATGAGAAACAGTAGAACACCCAGAACAGTGATGATAATGTCGATAGATGACCTGACGATCCCAGATATTCTTGTTTTTCATTTCTCACTGAGAAAATAAGGAGAGGTTAGCACTCTGAATACTCACAAATGTTAAAGTATCAAGCCCCATATGGGATTTATACACTGAGTGTACAACACATTAGGAATACCTTCCAAATATTGAGTCGCACCCCCTTTTTCCCTCATAACAGCCTCAATTCATCGTGGCATGGATCCTACAAAGTGTCGAAAGCATTCCACAGGGATAATGGCCCATCTCGACTCCAATGCTTTCCACAGTTGTGTCAAGGTGGCTGGATGTCCTTTGGGTGGTGGACCATTCCTGATACCCAGAGGAATCTGTTGAGCGTGAAAGACCCAGCTGCGTTGCAGTTCTTGACACACTCAAACCTGTGCACCTGGCACCTACTACCATACCTCGTTCAAATGCACTTAAATATTGTGTCTTGCCCATTCACCCTCTGAATGGTACACATACACAAGCCATGTCTCATTTATCACAAGGCTAAATAAATAAAACTCCTTCTTTAACCTGTCTTCTCCCCTTCATATATGCTGATTGAAGTGGATTTAACAAGTGACATCAACAAGGGATCATAGCTTTCACCTAGATTCACCTGGTCAGTCTGTCATGGAAAGAGCAGGTGTTCCTAATGTTTTGTACACTCAGTGTATATGAATACTGTATTATCACATTTCATTTGAATTACTGGACCTTTTCCTGGTCATATCACATGAACCCATTTAACATATGTCACACTGGTCACTGTATTTTAGCATTGTACTTACAAGTAACGGAAACATAAAATTTGCCATTTCCTGCGCCACAGTTTGTGTTAATGAAAAAAGTGTAGTTTCCCTCAACAGCTTTGGTAACATTTTCTATCTCAAAAAAGTAGGTTTTGGTAATCTTCAGGTTACAGTCTATTGTACATTTTATGTTTTTTGTATTTGATTTATGCTTCCAGAAATACCGTTCAGTTGTGCAGTTATTGTTATTTTCAGCACTGTAATCCACTCTACATGTCAGGTTATGGTTCGTTCCTGCTTTAACCAATTGATTTTCACACGTTATGTTGGCCCCTGGAAAACAAACAAGGACATGAATGAATGAACAAGCAACATAATTCGAATGAAAGGATATAAATGGATATCAAACTATATCAATGAACGAACATGCAACATATCATAGCATTGTTCCAGTACAATTTTACATTGATAAACTGGTTCATATACTGTACATTCACATTCATATGTACATTATCATTCAGTGGTGTCCTGAAATGATTAACACCCTTCATAAAGATGAGCAATAATGACTGTACACTCTAAGAAGTAAAGCTGCCTGGAAGAACCTTTTGGTTTGCCACACCAGCGGAACCTTTGCAGGTCCTTGAGTGACCCCTCTGGAAAGGGTCTCAGAAGAACCTCTGTGTAAAAGTTCAAACTGGAAACTTTTGTAATGTGAGGGGTTAAGGGGTTTGGGGAGGGGTTTGAACCTTTTTATTAATATATTGTAGAGGTGACATTCTGTCAGATTAGAGGCGTGGCTTATTGGAGGCGTGGCTTTTAGCTAGTTCTTTATGGCCATCAATTTCACCCAAATTATCATGGAACCTACCAGGTACAACCCCAAATCCGTAAACATGGGCACCCTCATACATATCATCCTGACCAACTTGCCCTCTAAATACACCTCTGCTGTTTTCAAACAAGATCTCAGCGATCACTGCCTCATTGCCTGCGTCCGTTATGGGTCTGAGGTCAAATAGTCCCCGCGATATGCAACTTCTCAGGGAAGTCAGGAACCAATATACACAGTCAGTTAGGAAAGCAAAGGCTAGCTTTTTCAAACAGAAATTTGGATCCTGCAGCACTAATTCCAAAATGTTTTGGGACACTTTAAAGTCCATGGAGAATAAGAGCACCTCCTCCCAGCTGCCCACTGCACTGAGGCTAGGAAACACTGTCACCACAAATAAATCCATGATAATCAAGAATTTCAATAAGCATTTCTCTACGGCAGGCCATGCTTTCCACCTGGCTACCCCAACCCCAGCCAACAGCTCTGCACCCCCCGCAGCAACTGGCCCAAGCCCCCACCACTTCTCCTTCACCCAAATCCAGACAGCTGATGTTCTGATAGAGCTGCAAAATCTGGATCCCTACAAATCAGCTCAGCTAGACAATCTGGACCCTCTCTTTCTAAAATTATCCGTCGCCGTTGTTGCAACCCCTATTACTAGTCTGTTCAACCTCTCTTTCGTATCGTCTGAGATTCCTATAGATTGGAAAGCGGCCGCAGTCATCCCCCTCTTCAAAGGGGGAGACACTCTAGACCCAAACTGTTACAGACCTATATCTATCCTACCCTGCCTTTAAAGTCTTCAAAAGCCAAGTGAATAAACAGATCACTGACCATTTCGAATCCCACCGTACCTTCTCCCTATGCAATCCGGTTTCCGAGCTGGTCATGGGTGCACCTCAGCCACGCTCAAGGTCCTAAATGATATCATAACCACCATCGATAAAAGACAGTACTGTGCAGCCATCTTCATCAACCTGGCTAAGACTTTCTTCTCTGTCAATCACCTTATTCTTATCGGCAGACTCAACAGCCTTGGTTTCTCTAATGACTGCCTCGCCTGGTTCACTAACTACTTCTCAGATAGAGTTCAGTGTGTCAAATCGGAGGGCATGTTGTCCGGACCTCTGGCAGTCTCTATGGGGGTGTCACAGGGTTCAATTCTAGGGCCGACTCTTTTCTCTGTATATATCAATGATGTCGCTCTTGCTGCGGGTGATTCTATGATCCACCTCTACGCAGACGACACCATTCTGTATACTTCTGGCCCTTCTTTGGACACTGTTAACAAACCTCCTAACAAGCTTCAATGCCATACAACCCTTCTTCCGTGGCCTCCAACTGCTCTTAAATGCTAGTAAAATGAAATGCATACTCTTCAACCAATCGCTGCCCGCACCCGCCGCCCGACTAGCATCACTACTCTGGATGGTTCTGACTTAGAATATGTGGACAACTATAAATACCTAGGTGTCTGGCTAGACTGTAAACTCTCCTTCCAGACTCATATTAAACATCTCCAATCCAAAAATGAAATCTGGAATCGGCTTCCTATTTTGCAACAAAGCTTCCTTCACTCTTGCTGCCAAACGTACCCTCATAAAAATGACTATCCTACCGATCCTTGACTTTGACGATGTCATTTACAAAATAGCCTCCAATACTCTACTCAGCAAATTGGATGCAGTCTATCACAGTGCCATCCGTTTTGTCACCAAAGCCCCATATACTACCTACAACTGCAACCTGTATGCTTTCGTTGGCTGGTCCTCGCTACATATCATCGCCAAACCCACTGGCTCCAGGTCATCTACAAGTCTTTGCTAGGCAAAGCTCCGCCTTATCTCAGCTCACTGGTCACCATAGCTACACCCACCAATACACACGCTCCAGCAGGTATATTTCACTGGTCATCCCCAAAGCCAACACCTCCTTTGGCCGCCTTTCCTTCTAGTTCTCTGCTGCCAATGACTGGAACGTATTGCAAAAATCACTCAAGTTGGAGACTTATTTCTCTGATAAGGAAATTATATAATAAAGGTAAATGAATAAAGAATCCCTTCCTGAAACGTAACTGATTAGTAGATATGTAGCATGTGTGATGAATAATTAAAGTACTGAACATAAGTCCCATAAGGTCTAGTAGAGGCCCGGGAGGAAGAGAAATGTGTGTGTGTTAGTGGGCCTAAGGGAACTGTAGACATGTGTGTGTGACCCGACCTGAAGAGGCTTGGAAGAAACAGGGAGTAACCTTCAAGGTCCCCCTAATCTTGGGGGAAAGGAACAGGCAGCGCTGGATAGTGATTAACAGTGGTGAGAAGTCCGGGGAGGGATACTATTCACCTACTGTTCCTGTGTATGGATGTGCGTAGGATATCTACTGTTTGTGTGGAGGTATGTGCGTAAGCGGGGAGTGAGCATAAAATGAACTTCTTTGTGTAATTGTACTTCATAACGTTCTCTGAATAAACCGTACGAACCTTTTGCAGATGCTGAGTCTTTGCCTAATTATTATTAACCCATTGTCTTACAAACCTTGGGGATAGAGTTCCGTAAACCTACTAATACAAGCTCCACACAAACTGATATTCACTACAACACAAATGATTGATACATGTCGTAGATAAACAAATTATTATTTTGCTACTAGCAAATAAACACATTTACACTGGCTTGGCCCAAGCTCTGGACCGGATCAGAGACGGCACAGTCCACAGGCAGTGCACCTTGTTCTTCATCCCCCTCAGTCGGAGCAGGAGGTTTCAGTCATCTTCCCCAAACACCAGGTCTCTTTTGAATGGGCCAGTTCCACGCGAAGACAGTAGGAACAACACCTATTTTTAGGTATTGTCGCCCCCCAATTTTTCCCTCAACAAAGTCACTTTCGACGAAATGTGTACTACACACCTTTGTGTGTTTGGTGACAGCAAAGTTGTCTCGGCGTACTGCCACCAACCACCTTTTTCTACATCGACCGGGAAACGATGGAAGCTCACAATACCATTAAATTTGAAAGAAACTGAACACAGAGGCACTGAACAATGTTCATTAGCACCTCCTTCGCGGGGCTGTAATTTAAACGTAGTCATTTGCAAACTATTTCAATCAGAAATGCATTGACGATAGCTAGTAAGCTAATGAAACAAACAATAGCAGAACTCGCTTCGGAAGTCATCAACCCGATCGGAAGTAAATTAGAACGTTGGAGGATGTATAATGCATAAAGCCTATTGGGAAAAATTGTAACTGGCTAGATAGCTAGTATTAGTAGAATTTTCAATGGTGGCCAGTGGAGATGGCTAACCAGCTAGCAAACAACATAACAAAAGTATCATTTCAGATTTGAAAAATACTCCAACAGGCTCTGCATTTTAAGAATCATAGTCGCAGGTACCCCTGGTACATTGTTAAATTATGTAGCCATATAAAGATTTTTTGAAACTAGAGCTTGTCTGAAGGCTGGTCGAACAGGAGCTTGGTTAGCGACAGTTGCTATCCATCGGAGCACTGCGATTGGTTGCCCACAATTCTGGGGCGTGGGTTAGCGAAGAGTCAATTGTCTTCCATTGTCATAGCCATTATACTGTATGGAATTGTTCAGTTCAGTTCCAAGTATGCTTTGCATAGGGAATTTCTCATCCGTGCTATCAAATAAGTATGGAGTTCACAGAGCTTTAGCCAAAAGTAAAGTATTATGTGGGTTAAACAGTGTCATCTGAGATTTGCATGGTGTCACATTGATGGGAAAACTAAACTAGGTTGGGCTGGAATAACAATATAACTGATTATCAAGAGTACTGATTTTGAAAGTTGTGACTTGTTATAACACAGATGGTGTGTGTGCAGACGTTTTAACAGTAACACATCTGATTCTAATATTCTACTGATCAAGGTCTTAAAGTTGGATCACAATTATTTGAAACAGATGTGTTAGTGTTGGGCTCTTGAAGTTGGCCATCCAGAGTTGGCCACCCCAATTGGCCTACGTTAGATCAGCCACTACAACTTGTCACACAGGCTGTCACCTGAGACCTTGGATACATCCGGGTCTGTCTGGGTTAGTAGCTGTTATATTAAAACCAGAATCCAGAAGAAGTTTCTAGGTCAGGCAACCATTTTCTCCTCTATCTCAGAGAGAAGCATTTTTGTAACTATCAGAGAGAAAGTCAAGAAGTAGTAAAGAGGATTTTCATAAATAAAAGAAACCTGGAAACCTTCTAATGATAGCATAGGTACCAGAATCCTTGGGACCAAACTGCAGCACTGTGTGTGTGTGTGTGTGTGTGTGTGTGTGTGTGTGTGTGTGTGTGTGTGTGTGTGTGTGTGTGTGTGTGTGTGTGTGTGTGTGTGTGTCTGTGTGTGTGTAATTTAATTAGCAATTTTTATTAGGATCCCCATTAGCTAACTCTGTAATGCTAGCTAATCATCCTGGGGTCCAACACCAATTAATAAGTCATTACAAACAATTACAAATCAAGACTTCACAAACATTCAACAAGTAGACAATACAGACAATTAAAATACCTGACAGGAAACACATTTAATATTCAGTTGATGCTTTCTATTTCCTGTCCAGTCATAAAGTCTGTCACATTAAATAGTTCTTTCATTTTTTTTCTTGAAGGTGGATTTACTTTTTATTTGAGAAATATGGATTGATAAAAAGGTCCATTCAGCTATGGCTCTATATAAAACTGTAGATTTCAGGCGATTTGTCCTTGGCGTGTGTGTGTGTGACTTCATCGGCACAGCGAGTAGCAGACTAATGAGTCACGTCTAAGAAAACATCTGCTGAGACACCAACATGCAATTGACCTGTGAGGGGAGAGAGGGAGGGAGGAGAAGGGACTAGGAGGGGGCTTGAGAGGTAAAAGTCCAAAATATGTGGTAAAAGTCCAAAAGAGGTAAAAGTCCAAAAGTCCAAAAGATGGCGTCTTGAATGAGAGAAAGGTAGGTTCAACAGGGAGGAGAGAGAGGGAAACCAAGAGAGGGAGCCCTGAGAGGGTTTCTAGAACCCTTAGCCACACTCTGCCTCAGGAAACCAGCTAGTCAAAAGAAAAAAGCTGCATTCACTTTATTACAAGGAGAAGATGGCTCCGACGAAGAAAGGCGACATCAAATGAGTTTCGTGTTAATCTTTAAAAAAAATCTACAGAATGTTCATAGTATTATCACATATGACCGCCAAGCACTTCTGGACATCCGATCGACTCTGACTCAGCTGTTCAGCTGTTCATGCCGAACCCTATTTCTTTGTTCCATGGGGTACCAAAACGGTGCAGGCGTAAACGTGGGAGACCAGGTGGAGTCCTACTGAAATTGAGGCAAAGAGAAAAACGAACTACACTCCCCTCCGTTCTATTGGAAAATGTCCAGTAACTCGAGAATAAGATGGATGAGCTTTGTTCGAGAGTCTCTTATCATAGACACTTGAAAAGCTACAATATTATAGGTCTTACTGAAATGTGGCTGGATGACGCTATGCACGTAGTACTCGGTGGATTCTCCATGCAGCGGCAGGATCGAACGCTGCTTTGTGGAAAACTAAAGGTACTATTAGGATATATTCGTCTGCATGTTTTGACCGCCTTTGAGCCAGTGGATTACTGAACAAAACGTGCTAACAAAGTTTTTGGGATATAAAGAGGGACTTTATCCAACAAAAGGACCATTTATTGTGTAGCTGGGACCCTTTGGATTGCCAACAGAGAAAGTTCTTCAAAGGTAAGAGATTTATTTTATCGCTATTTCTGACTTTCGTGACTCCTCTGCTTGGTTGGAAAATGTTTGTATGCTTTTGTGTGCGGGACGCTGTCCTCAGATAATCGCATGTTATGCCTTCACCGTAAAGCCTTTTTGAAATCTGACAAAGCGGCTGGATTAACAAGACGTTAACCTGTTTGGGCTAGAGGGCAGTATTGAGAATTTTGGAAAAAATATGTGCCCATTTTTAACTGCCTCCTACACCAACTCAGAAGCTAGAATATGCATATTATTGTTCAGGTTTGGATAGAAAACACCCTAAAGTTTCTAAAACTGTTTGAATGGTGTCTGTGAGTATAACAGAACTCCTATGGCAGGCAAAAACCTGACAAGGTTTCATGCAGGAAGTGGCCTGTCTGACAAGGAGTCGTGCGTCTTGCATCTGTTTATTGAAAAGTAAGGATCTTAGCTGTAACGTGACAATTCCTAGGGCTCCAATAGGCTCTCAGAACCCGGGAAAAACCTGAAGGATGACGAGGCGGCCTCTGGCTGAAACAGATTATCGCCTTTGGTAAGTGGCCGATCAGAGGACCATTGAATGAGGCGCGTGCACGATTCGCCCCCGTGGAGAAATTTCATTCGGCTGTTTAGGCTCATTGCAGATTCCCGGTCGGAATATTATCGCTTTTCTACGAGATAAATGGCATAAAAATTGGTTTTAAACAGCGGTTGACATGCTTCGAAGTACGGTAATGGAATATTTAGACATTTTTTGTCACGCCATGCGCCATGCTCGTGACCGTGATGTAGCATTCTGATAGTGTCTAGAACTCACGAACAAAACGTAGCTGTTTGGATATAACGATGGATTATTTGGGACCAAACCTACATTTGTTATTGAAGTAGAAGTCCTGGCAGTGTATTCTGACGAAGAACAAGAAAGGTAAGAACATTTTTCTTATAGGAAATGTGATTTTGGTGAAGGCTGAACTGGGTGGGTGTCTAAATAGCTAGCCCTTGATGCCGGGCTATGTACTTAGAATATTGCAAAATGTGCTTCATCCGAAAAGCTATTTTAAATCAGACATATCGAGTGCATAGAGGAGTTCTGTATCTATAATTCTTAAAATAATTGTTATGCTTTTTGTGAACGTTTATCGTGAGTAATTTAGCAAACTGTTAGTAAATTCCCCGGAAGTTTGCGGTGGGTATGCTTTTTCTGAACGTCACATGCTAATGTAAAAAGCTGGTTTTTGATATAAATATGAACTTGATTGAACAGACATGCATGTATTGTATAACATAATGTCCTAGGTGTGTCATCTGATGAAGATCATAAAAGGTTAGTGCTGCATTTAGCTGTGGTTTGGGTTTATGTGACATATATGCTAGCTTGAAAAATGGGTGTCTGATTATTTCTGGCTGGGCACTCTACTGACATAATCTAATGTTTTGCTTTCGTTGTAAAGCCTTTTTGAAATCGGACAGTGTGGTTAGATTAACGAGATTCTTGTCTTTAAATAGCTGTAAAATAGTCATATGTTTGAGAAATTGAAGTAATAGTATTTCAAACGATTCAGAAATCGCGCCACTGGATTGAAGTGGCTGTTACGTAGGTGGGACGAATTCGTCCCACATGCGCCAGAGAGGTTAATCTTTTAACTGATGTATAACACTTGTATTTTCATGAATGTTTATTATTACTATTTATGTAATTTGAATTTGGCTCTATGCAATTTCACCGGATGTTGTCGGGTGGGTCGCTAGCGGCACGCCTTGCCCAAAGAGGTTTTAACGCAGGGAGATTGAAAACAGTCCCTCACTTTTACCAACACATCTCCTGAGCCACTAGGGGCGCTAAAACTTGAGACCACTTTAATTCTACCCACAGAAACGGACACAAGGCCCTCCCTCATCGTCCCTTCTGCAAATTTGACAATGTCTCCATTCTCCTGCTTCCTGTTTAAAAACAAAAGCTCAAACAGGAAGTACCAGTGATGTGCTCAATATGGAAGTGGTCGGACGACCCAGACAAGAGGCTACAAGACTGTTTTGCTAGTACAGACTGCGATATGTTCCGGGATTCATCCAATAACATTGAGGAGTTTACCACAACAGTCACGGGCTTCATCAATAAGTGCACAGACAATGTCATCCCCAGTGCGACTATAAGAACGTATCCCCAGCCAAAAAACACAGATTACAGGCAACATCCTCACTGGGCTAAAGGCTAGAGCTACCGCTTACAATGAACAGGACACAGAGATGGACACATACAAGAAATCCAGCTATAATCTCCAATGAGACATCAAACATGCAAAAGGACAATATAAGAGGAAGGTAGAATACTATTACACCGGCTACACCACTTGTCGTATGTGGCAGAGCTTGCAGACAATAACAGATTACAAAGAGAAATCTACCCATGAGCTGCCCTAAGAAAGCTAAAGTAACTGAGCTAAATTACTACCGCCCTGTAGCACTCACTTCCGTCATCATGAAGTGCTTTGAGAGACTAGTCAAGGACCATATCACCTCCACCCCATCTGACACACTAGACCCACTCCAATTTGCTTACCGACCCAATAGGTCCACAGACGACACAATCGCCATCACACTGCACACTGCCCTAACCCACCTGGACAAGAGGAATACCTATTTAAGAATGCTGTTCATTGATTACAGCTCAGCATTTAACACCATAGTACCCTCCAAACTCGTCATTAAGCTCGAGACCCCGGGTCTCGACCCCGCCCTGTGCAATTGGGTCCTGGACTTCCTAACGGGCCGCCCCCAGGTGGTGAGGGTAGATAACAACATCTACACCCCGCTGATCCTCAACACTGGGTCCCCACAAGGGTGCGTTCTCAGCCCTCTCCTGTACTCCCTGTTCACCCACGACTGCGTGGCCATGCACGCCTTCAACTCAATCATCAAGTTTGCAGACGACACTACAGTGGTAGGCTTGATTACCAACAACGACGAGACGGCCTACAGGGAGGAGGTGAGGGCCCTTGGAGTGTGGTGTCAGGAAAATAACCTCACACTCCATGTCAACAAAACAAAGGAGATGATCGTGGACTTCAGGAAACAGCAGAGGGAGCAGATCCCTATCTAAAATTGACAGGACAGTAGTGGAGAGGGTGGAGAGTTTTAAGTTCCTCGGCGTACACATCACGGACAAACTGAAATGGTCCACCCACACAGACAGCGTGGTGAAGAAGGCACAGCAGCGCCTCTTCAACCTCAGGAGGCTGAAGATATTCAGCTTGTCACCAAAAACACTCACAAACTTTTACAGATGCACAATCGAGAGTATCCAGTCGGGCTGTATCACCGCCTGGTACGGCAGCTGCTCCGCCCATAACCGGAAGGCTCTCCAGAGGGTAGTGAGGTCTGCACAACGCATCACTGGGTGCAAACTACCTGCCCTCCAGGACACTTACACCACCCGATGTCACAGGGAGGCCAAAAAGATCATCAAGGACAACAACCACCCGAGCCACTGCCTGTTCACCCTGCTATCATCCAGAAGGTGAGGTCAGTACAGGTGCATCAAAGCTGGGACCGAGAGACTGAAAAACAGCTTCTATCTCAAGGCCATCAGACTGTTAAACAGCCATCACTAACATTGAGTGGCTGCTGCCAACACACTGACTCAACAACAGCCACTTTAATAATGGAACATTTGATGCAATCAATTTATCACTAGCCACTTTATGAATATAATTTTTACTTACCCTACATTACTCATCTCATATGTATATACTGTACGCTATACCATCTACTACATCTTGCCGTCTTGATGTAATTCAATGTATCACTAGCCACTTTAAACAATGCCACTTTATATAATGTTCTCATACCCTTCATTACTCATCTCATATGTATATTCTGTACTCTATACCATCTACTGCATCTTGCCTATGCAGTTTGGCCATCACTCATTTATATATTTGTATGTACATATTCGTATTCATTCCATTACACTTGTGTGTATAAGGTAGTTGTTGTGAAATTGTTAGGTTAAATTACTTGTTAGATATTACTGCATGGTCGGAGCTAGAAGCACAAGCATTTCGCTACACTTGCATTAACACCTGCTAACCATGTGTATGTGACAAATACATTTGATTTGATTTCATTTGACACAGAACTCCCAAACGAGCTAAATGCCTTTTAGGATTGCTTCGAGGAATATAACACTGTGCCTTGCTTGAAAGCCCCTGCCATTTAGGATGACTGTGTGATCTCGCTCTCCGTGGCCAATGTGAGCAAAATGTTTCAACCGGTTAACATTTTCAAACTCTTCTTGTCCCAGTCTTGTCCCATTCCCAACATGTTTCAAGCTGACCACCATTGTCCCTGTTCCCAAGAGATCCAAGGTAACATGTCTAAACGATTACCACCCTGTGCCACTCACATCTGTAATTATGAAGTGCTTTGAAATGCTGGTCATGACACACTTCGACACCATAAACCCAGACACCCTAGACCCACTCCAATTCATATACCGCATCAACAGATCCACTCAGATCCCTCTCCCACCTGGACGAGAGGAGAAATAACTCTTAGAATGCTGTTCATAGAGTACAGCTCAACGTTTAACATCAAGCTCATCACTAAGCTAGGGACCCTGGGACTGAACACCTGCCTCTGCAACTGGATCCTAGACTTCTTGACTGGTCTGCCCCAGGTGGTGACGGTAGACAACAACACCTCTGCCATGCTGGCCCTCAACACAGGGGGCCCTCAGGGGTGTGTGCTTAGTCCCCTCCTATACTCCCTGTTCACCCACGACTGTCTGGTCACGCAAGACTGCAACACCATCATCAAGTTTGTAGTTGTAGGCCTGCTCACCGACCGCGATGAGTCAGGCTATAGGGAAGAGGTCAGAGACTTAGCAGTGTGGTGCCAGGACAACAACCTCTCCCTCAATGTCAAGAAAGACCAATGAGCTGATTGTGGACTATAGGAGAAAGAGGGGAGAGCACACCCCCATCCACATTGACAGGGGTGTTGTGGAGCAGCTTGAGAGTTTTAAGTTCCTTGGCGTCATATCACTAAGGACTTAACATGGTCCACACACACCCGCACAGTCATGAAGAGGACACAGCACCGCCTCCTCCCCTTCAGGAGGCTGAAAAGATTTGGATCCTCAAAACGTTCTACAACTGCACCATCGAGAGCATCTTGAGTGGCTGCATCACCGCTTGGTGTGGCAATTGCACCGCCCTTGACAGCAAAGCGATACAAAGGGTGGTGCGGACAGCCCAGTACATCACTAGGACCGAGCTCCCTGCCATCCAGGCCCTCTATATCAGGCGGTGTAAGAGAAAGACCCGAAAAATTGCCAACGACTCCAGCCACCCAATCTATAGACTGTTCACTCTGCTACCGTCCAGCAAACGATACCAGAGCATCGGCTCTAAGGACCAACAGGCTCCGAGACAGCTTTTACAACCAAGACATATGACTGCAAAATAACCAGACAGCTAAATAGTCAATTAATAGTACCCAATCTGCACTGACCTTACAGACACTCACTAGACGTTATATACAGTGCATTCGGCATGTATCCAAGCCCCTTTACTTTTTCCTAATTTTGTTACGTTACAGCCTTATTCTAAAACTGATTAAATTGTTTTTTTCCGCTCATCAATCTACACACAATACCCCATAATGACACAACAATATCACATTTAAATAAGTTTTCAGACCCTTTACTCAGTACTTTGTTGAAGCACCATTGGCAGCAATTACAGCCTCATGTCTTCTTGGGTATGACGCTACAAGCTTCGCACACCTGTATTTGGGGAGTTTCTCCCATTTTTCTCTGCAGATCCTCTCAAGCTCTGTCAGGTTGGATGGGTAGCGTCGCTGCACAGCTATTTTCAGGTTTCTCCAGAGATGTTCGATCGGTTTCAAGTCCGGGCTCTGGCTGGGCCGCTCAAGGACATTCAGAGACTTGTCCTGAAGCCACTCCTGTGTTGTCTTGGTTGTGTGATTAGGGTCATTGTCCTGCTGGAAGGTTAACCTTCACCCCAGTCTGTGGTCCTGAGCGCTCTGGAGCAGGTTTTCATCAAGGACCTCTCTATACTTTGCTCCATTGATCTTTCCCTCGATCCTGACTAATCTCCCAGTCCCTGCCTCTGAAAAACATCCCCAGAGCATGATGCTGCCACCATCATGCTTCACCATAGGGATGGTGCCAGGTTTCCTCCAGACGTGACGCTTGGCAATCAGGCCAAAGAGTTCAATCTCGGTTTCATCAGACCAGAGAACCAGAGGTTCTCCCATCTCTACAGAGGAACTCTAGAGCTCTGTCAGAGTGACCATCCGGTTCTTGGTCACCTCCTGACTAAGGCCCTTCTCCCCAGATTTCTCAGCTTGGCTGGGTGGCCAGCTCTAGGAAAAGTCTTGGTGGTACCAAAGTTCTTCCATTTTAGAATGATGGAGTCCACTGTGTTCTTGACGACCTTTAATGCTGCAGAATTTTTTGGTACCCTTCCCCAGATCTGTGCCTCAACACACTCCTGTCTCGGAGTTCTACGGACAATTGCTTCGACCCCATGGCTTGATTTTTGCTCTAACATGCGCTGTCTTCAGTGGGACCTTACATAGACAGGTGTGTGCCTTTCCAAATCATGTCCAACAATTGAGTTTACCCCAGGTGCACTCCAAGTTGTAGAAACATCTCAAGGACGATCAATGGAAACAGGATGCACCTGAGCTTAATTTCAAGTCTCATAGCAAAGGGTCTGAGTACTTATGTAAATAAGGTATTTCTGATATTATTTTTAATACATTTGCAAAAATGTACAAAAAACCTGTTTTTGCTTTGTCATTATGGGGTATTGTGTATAGATTGATTGTTATTTTTTATTTATTTAAGTCATTTTAGAATAAGGTTGTAACGTAACAAAATGTGGAAAAGGGGAAGGGGTCTGAATACTTTCCGAATGGACTGTAGCTTAGTAGACCCCCCCCCCCCCCCCAACCTCTTGTTTAATGCACAAAAATGTAAGAGGGTAATTCTACCCAATGCATACGCTGAGTGTTGGAGTGTGACCCTGGCTTGCAGTAAAAAATTGTATAATAGAAAATCTTGTTGTCTGGTTTGCTTAAATAAGGAACGTGAAATGATTTAAACTTTTACTTTTGATACTGAAGTATATTTAAAACCAAATACTTTTAATCAAGTAGTATTTTACTGAGTGACATTCCCTTTTACTTCAGTCATTTTCTATTAAAAGGCATCTTTTCTTGTATGGCAATTGGGTTCTTTTTCCACCACTGGAATTTATACACCTCTGTCAGCAACAATGAAGCTACAAAACTGTCTGTGTTCAATCTGAACATGACAATACAATGACATTTAATCGAATATCTTTTTTTTTCTCAACATGGTAGCGTTCATAATTATTGACACCAATGAAGATTCTTATTAATAAAGTATTGAAAGGTTTAGTATTTGGTATATTCCTAGCATGCAATTTGACTCTTCAAACTTGTTGGATGCATTTGTAGTTAGTTTTGGTTGTGTTTCAGTTATTTTCTGCTCAATTGAAATGAATGGTAAATAATGTATTGTGCCATTTTGGAGTCACTTTTATTATAAATAAGAACAGCATATGTTTCTAAACACTTCTACAATAATGTGTTTGCTACCACAATGATGAATACTCCTAAATTAATTGTGAATAATGATGAGAGGGTCAAAGATCCTACCCTCAAGACATGCTAACCCCTCACCAATACCAATAACAGGGGAGGTTAGCATGTCTTGGGGCTATGATCTTTGAACCTATAACTTTCTCACTCATAACAACCATAATAATGTATAAAGTGTGCAGTTTACCTGGTATTCTTGACTGGACATTAGAAGTGAGCAAACCGAGACACAGAAACAGCAGAAGCATTTTGCCATGTGTCCTAAAGCACAAAGAACAAATACCACAAAACATGAATAGCTTATACATTAACCTACATCAGATTGGACATAGACTGTATGATTCAAGCAGTAGGCCTATGTCTTGAAGGGACTGGAATTAACCACAGCCCTGATCTGTAGACGTGGCCACTGTGGATTTGTAGTGATATTTAAGAACAGGTCAGAATAAATTCTCGGTGAATCTGAATAGTTTTCAAGTCCCACTCAAGCAGTTTTTTAAATTATTTTCCTGTTGAAATATCCAAAGTATAAATACAGTAATGTATACACACTTAAGCATTAAAATAGACATTGAGCAAAATAGAGCTTTTTAGACTTAACTGCGAAAGTCAATGAGTTAAAAAATAGTTTGGTGTTGTAAAATGGGTATGAGAGGTTCTGATTTGCAACCTGGGGCTCCCCCGCCCCGAAACCCCTCTCCCCTACATGCAACCTGCAAAGACTTAACTTTTACACATTTATGCATTTTCCTCTCTCCACAGCCATAGTAGGCCTACCAAAGAAACACCCAGAGTTTAGGTGAATTCACCATCCAACACAGACTGCCATTAGCGACGAGGAAAACAAAATAACCTTCTGAGATTGAGACCCTGAGAGTAATCATGAAATGTCCATCAAGGTGATGTGACTAACAAATCCTGACGCACGCGTGTCTTTAGGGCAGGCAGGAAGGCAGGCAGGCACGCAGGCAGGCGCACACACAACGATCTAAGTAAGTATACTGTACTTACAAGCTTACAGCCTCTGAATGTTCTGCCATCAAATAAAGTTGTATAGAGTCCCAGAAAATAACTGTTGGAGAAGAGTGGGTGGAGACAGTGGATACCCCCTTTCACAACCTCTAACCTACTTGTAGAAGGCATGCTGTGGAGAAGGCATGCAACACTTTCTCTCTCTCTCCTGGACAGATCTCTGACAGTCCTAATATGGGCACTGAGGGAGGACAAAGCAACAGTGATTTTACTTTCACCAAGGACTTTATCTTAGGCTGCGCTAGATTTTCCTGACAGGAAAGAACCCCAGACTCAAGTGGAGTTTCCAGAGGTGAAAGAACCCCAGACTAAAGTGGAGTTTCCAGAGGTGAAAGAACCCCAATCTACACTAGTAAAATGCAATGTTTACATCACTTTACTTTAGTCAGAACAGAGGTGTATGATTTGATGTGGATGATATTCCATACATTTTCTCAATTCTAGGATCTAGATTCTATAGCATTCAAGAGAGAGCGAGATATTCCCCGTCTGATTTCAGAATTAATTCAAATCAGACTGATTTCAGTCTGATCAGACTGAATTGTTTTAATGATCAACATGTGAGAATGACACCATAAGTAAACATTAAAAAAGGGCATTCTGCAATTGGTACCTCTGTTATTGGCCTTGTAAATTATTAAAATCTACCCAATATTTCTTGAAGAATGTAACTTATAGATGCCGCATGAGCTTAGTTCAACTGTCACACCCCATCAGAACCCCAAATATAAGGTTGTTTTATTTATTACGTGTACTTTGTTTATTAAAAAAGTAAACATAAAAAACTCTATATTGCCTCAAAAACATGGTTAAAACTATAATTGTTGTATCATGAGTGGTCAGTTCTTGTATCCATAGTTGATCTAGGATTTTGAGAGTGGTTCAATTTCTCCATCCCCATTCCTCAGCCGTTTACCAAATCAGTGGCAGCTTTGTTATTGTCCGAACTGCAGATTACCCCTTTAAAAAACATGACTTGGTCTTCCTTGTTTGAACATGAACAAAACACAACCTAAACGTGTTTTGTACCGCTTTGAAGAGCAAGCTACACTAAATAGCCTGAATCAGGAGTTGCTCCTGTACAGGTATAACTCATGGCCCTGATTATACACTCACCAGACAGTTTATTAGGTATACCCATCTAGTACCTGATCAGACCCCTCTTTGCCTCCAGAACAGCCTGAATTCTTTGGGGCATGGATTCTACAAGTCAAAAACTTTCCTCAGGGATGTTGGTTCATGAAGAAGTTTGGAACCACCAAGACTCTTCCTAGAGTTGGCCGGAGTGGCTTTGGGACAAGTCTCTGAATGTCCTTAAGTGGCCCAGCCAGAGCCCGGACTTGAACCCGATCAAACATTTGTTTTGTATTTTTTTTATTTCACCATTATTTAACCAGGTAAGCTAGTTGAGAACAAGTTCTCATTTACAACTGCAACCTGGCCAAGATAAAGCAAAGCAGTGCAACACAAACAACAACAGAGTTACACATGGAATAAACAAGCGTACAGTCAATAACACAATAGAATAAAAAGAAAGTCTATATACAGTGTGTGCAAATGGCGTGAGGCGGTAAGGAACATCTCTGGAAATACCTGAAAATAGCTGTGCAGCAATGTTCCACATCCAACCTGACAGAGCTTGAGAGGATCTGCAGACAAGAATGGGAGAAACTCCCTAAATACAGGTGTGCCAAGCTTGTAGCATCATGCCCAAGAAGACTCGAGGCTGTAATCGCTTCCAAAGGCGCTTCAACAAAGTACTGAGTAAAAGGTCTGAAAACATGTAAATGTGATATTTATGTAGGATTTTTTAATTTTTATAAATTAGCAAACATTTCTACATAATGGGGTATAACGTAACAAAATGTGTAACAAGTCAAAGGGTTTGAATACTTTCCGAAGGCACTGTAAATGTTAAGTTGATTAGACAGTAGCTGGGAGCTTGCGGTGTCGAATAGTTGTGAGATTTGTTTAAAACAGCTTGCGATGGAAAATTGCACGTACTTTTGGAATTGTTTGGCAAGCTACTGGTAGATGGGCTGTGAGTTACTGGTAGATTGGCTACGAGTTACTGGTAGGTGGGCAGTGAGCTACTGGTAGGTGGGCTGTGAGTTACTGGTAGATGGGCTGTGAGCTACTGGTAGATGGGCTGTGAGCTACTGGTAGATGGGCTGTGAGCTACTGGTAGATGGGCTGTGAGCTACTGGTAGGTGGGCTGCGAGCTACTGGTAGGTGGGCTGTGAGTTACTGGTAGATGGGCTGTGAGTTACTGGTAGATGGGCTGTGAGCTACTGGTAGATGGGCTGTGAGCTACTGGTAGATGGGCTGTGAGTTACTGGTAGGTGGGCTGCGAGCTACTGGTAGGTGGGCTGCGAGCTACTGGTAGATGGGCTGCGAGCTACTGGTAGATGGGCTGTGAGTTACTGGTAGATGGGCTGTGAGTTACTGGTAGATGGGCTGCGAGCTACTGGTAGATGGGCTGTGAGCTACTGGTAGGTGGGCTGTGAGCTACTGGTAGGTGGGCTGTGAGCTACTGGTAGATGGGCTGTGAGCTACTGGTAGATGGGCTGTGAGCTACTGGTAGATGGGCTGTGAGCTACTGGTAGATGGGCTGTGAGCTACTGGTAGGTGGGCTGTGAGCTACTGGTAGATGGGCTGTGAGCTACTGGTAGGTGGGCTGTGAGCTACTGGTAGATGGGCTGTGAGCTACTGGTAGATGGGCCGTGAGCTACTGGTAGATGGGCTGTGAGTTACTGGTAGATGGGCTGTGAGTTACTGGTAGATGGGCTGTGAGCTACTGGTAGATGGGCTGTGAGTTACTGGTAGATGGGCTGTGAGCTACTGGTAGATGGGCTGTGAGCTACTGGTAGATGGGCAGTGAGCTACTGGTAGGTGGGATGTGAGCTACTGGTAGTCTTCGATCGACCTGTTGCAGAGCTTTGCCCTAGACACTGTGGTGCAGGAAAATCCCAGGAGGGCGGCCGTTTCTGAGATACTGGATCCTGCTCCGTACCACGCTCAGTCGCTTAGGTCACTCGTTTTGCCCATTCTAACGTTCAATCGAACAGTAACTGAAATCCTCAATGCCTGTCTGCCTGCTTTATATAGCAAGCCAAGGCCACGTGACTCACTGTCTGTACAAGTGATCCATTTTTGTGAACAGGGTGGTGTACCTAATAAACTGGCCGGTGAGTGGATCTCATATGGACATCATATAGCTAAGATAATTCCAGTGCTTATGCCATGGATGAACACGTGCATTGCAAATGGCAGCCACACTACCAGCATTATTAGTGAGAAGAGCTAGCATTTTCAATTGCTTGATTGATCATTTAGCATGTTGGAGTCACAGGAGACAAAACAACGTGTACATTTCACAGTTGAAACAAGTACAACTGGTTTTATTTGAACTGTTTGGATCACTTCTAAAAATGCTTTTAGTCCTACTTACAGGTTTTACATTCACTACATGTTAACAGGACACAGTTTGTTTGATAGTTTTCCTGCTTCATCCCCTTGGACCAAATACTATTCCTTTTAGGGTTATTGCCGGTAGATACAATTGTTTTCCCATGTCACAAATGTGTCTGTCACATAATGAATTCCCTCTGGAACATAACACAAATATTTACTGTTTCCCGTCCATGGTGAAAGCAGTGGATCAGCCTCCACAGCACTCTAGAGCACTACATCGTATGGAATAACAGCACCACCTTCTGGTTGATTTAAGGAAGTTCAGAATCAAGTCTCCTGGATATATGGGTATTTTCCAGAGATGATTCTTCAGGCAGGGTGCAAAGGAACACAAACACAACATCCAGGCCCTCTGGCCATCCCCGCCTATACAATGGTACCTATTGAAACCACTGCAGTGGGTCCTTAGAAGACAGAGGGTCAGTGATTGATTGGGCTTTTGAATGTTGAGGTGTGTTTGAGTTTCTGTGTGTGTGTCTCACCACTGTATGTGTGTCTGTGTCTGGCTGGGGGTCTGCTGTGTGTACTGTGTGTGTAGGAGTGTGTTGGCGTGCGTTGAGTCCTGTCCTTCCAGCCAGTCCTGGTAGAGTATGAGTAGGTCAGGGTTGGTGTCAGGCAGCCTGACTGTTAGACTGCTGTAGGCCTCCTCCATCTGCTGAACCAAGGCCTTGTCCACTCGACCCCCTGTCTCTCCCTCCGCCTGCCCACGACCACTCACACAGCCTGGGGAGACAGAGGGGAGAGAGAGGGGGAGAACAGCAGTCAAACAAAGTATAAAATACAAAAATAAAGATCACACTAAATCCCTTTTCTAGTTTCTATATCCAGTTCAGTTCAACAGAAACAGGTTGACAGCTGCCTCGTCACATTAACCCAAAACCAACCCAGGACCAGGAAGTAAATGTGACTTACCTCCAGGGCATGACAGCACCTCCACCAGTTGGTAGGGGATGCGTCCTGTCCTCATGCGGTGGACCAGGGTCTGGATGTTCCTGAAGCCATAGACGGATGCAAACTGCAGCAGCACCTCCCCATCCCGCTCCAGACACACCTCCTGGAAGTCACGGTTCCTAGAGGAGGGAGGCAAGACGGAGAGAGGAAGGGAGGCGGGGGGAGAGAGGGAGGGGGGAGCGGGAAAGGGTTGAGATGGAGGGAGGCAGGGAGGGAGGTCGGAGAGAAGGAGATGGGATATTATTTTTTAATTCACTCCCTCTTTTACAGCCTGCTTCCTTTACCCTCTTTTCTACCCCTCTCCGCTCTCATCCTTCCTCTCCTGAGTTCAAATACTATTTAGGGTATTTCAATTACATTTCATAATATTACCGTTGTCAACAAACTCGTCGTCACTCCCGTTTAACTACTCTAAATCGCTTTGGCACAGTAGGCATCAAGTCACTTGCCGATAATGTTGCATATAACGCTGCAACGTTTTGAAAGAGCTGTCATTTTCATCTAACACTATCAAAGTTAACTCTATACAGTAGATGCCTTCAATTCCCAATTTATAGGCATGCTCAATTTAGAGATATTTTTTAAACAACGTGATGGATGGATAACTTGAATAACTCATTCCAAATGGATAACTTGAAATAACATGAGGTAGGTAATTAAATAATCAAAAGAAAAACATGTTTATTTATTAGCCTGGTGGTTATAAGTATTTAGGCATATCATGTGAAATTGGCCTTGTGAAATTGTCAAAAGTACAAGAGATATGTTACAGGTCTAGATTATTTATGGATTGATGAAATATCATTTTATCAACTCAAAAGCAATTGCATGTGATGCAGGAATCACTGACTCACTGCAATTTTCTATTACCAAGACACCTGCTGGTAACTCTTAACTGGTAAGGGCAGCTCATGAGGTCTCCTAAATATCTGTTGACTAGGGGTGACTCGTATGACTAAAGAGGCTTCATGCATAGCTGATTTTTTATTTAACCCACAAGAGTAAAATGTCTCTATTCTCAGCGCTTGGGGCCAATGTTCTATTCTGAGACGCTTTGTGGATGCGGGCCCAGACCTATTTTGCTGTTTTAAATAATGTATTTGGAAATACTTTCAAATAGTAGGCCATTTATAGGAAAGTATTTGAAACTACTTTCAATAGATGTAATTGATTCGGGCCACATTATCTAAAAAAAAACTAAAAGATACACAGAAAATAAGTATTTAAATACACATGTATTTGAACTCAGGTCAGCGCTCTTCCCTCTCCAACGGTCTCAGTTCAAGGTCTTCCATCTCTCTCCCCTCCTCACCTGAGAGTCTTGTATGTGATCTCGTCTACATCCAGGCCAAACAGTTCCGTAGCAGCGTATTTGAAGACGTGTTCCAGGAAGCCCTCCGATCCTTTGCCCTCATGTCTCACCAATGCTTGGTCCCCTGCCTCACTCAGCCTAACATGAAGACAAAGAGAAGAACATTACACACTCGGAGTAACTGAACCTAACAGACAGAAATACACTCACAGACACACATCACCACCTCACTGAGCAATGAGCCTGACATTGAGCACTGACAAACACTTCCTGGTTAAGAGCCCAGTGAACATTGAAACACTCACACGTGATCTAGAGGGACAGAGTCCAGGTCTGCTACGGACACCTTCATCTGTTCCATCAAGAGGAACACCTCCCCTGGAACACACACATATTCAGTCTCACATTAAAACAACAGACAACTTATATGGAATGCAGTGTTTGATTTTTATCAGACATAAATGGGACCCATCACATCCAAAAAGTTGACTCAAGTTTGCCGAAAAGCCCCTGGAAGCACCTGGATGATCGTCAAGACTCTTGGAAGTATGTTCTATGAACAAATGAGTCAAAAGTATAATGTTTTGGACGACATGGTCCCGTTATGCCTGGCGAACACCAAACACTGCATTCCACAGTAAGAACCTCATACCAACGGTGAAGCATGGTGGTGGCAGTGTGATGGTTTGGGGGATGCTTTGCTGCCTCAGGACCTGGACGACTTGCCTTAATAGAAGGAACCATGAATTCTGCTCTGTATCAGAGAATTCTACAGGAGAATGTCAGGCCATCAGTCTGTGAGCTGAAGCTGAAGTGCAGCTGGGTGATGCAGCAAGACAATGATCCAAAACACACAATTAAGTCTACATGAAAATGGCTAAAAAGCAACAAATGTGAAGGTTTGGATTGGCCTAGTCAAAGTCCAGACCTAATCCCAATTGAGATGACAGGACTTGAAACGAGCAGCTCAGGCTTGAAAACCCACAAAAAATATCACTGAGTTACAGCAGTTCTGCATGGAAGAATGGGCCAAAATTCCCCCACAGCGAGCTGAAAGACTGATCAACAACTACAGAAGGCGTTTGGTTGGATTCATTGCAGCTAAAAGGTGGTACAACCAGTTATTGAGTGTAAGAGGGCAATTACTTTTTCACACAGGGGCATTGGGTGTTGCATAACTTTGTTTATGAAGAAAGTATGTCATTGTTGTGTTATTTTTTCACGCAGGCTCCCTTTATCTAATATTAGGTTTTGGTTGAAGATCTGATAACATTCAGTATCAAAAATATGCAAAAACAGAGAAAATCAGAGCAGAGCAAATATTTTAGAGCTAGAGAGGATAAATATAGAGGTTGAGAGGATACAGTTGAAGTCGGAGGTTTACATACACCTTAGCCAAATACATTGAAACTCAGTTTTTCACAATTCCTGACATTTAATCCTAGTAAACATTCCATGTCTTAGGTCAGTTAGGATCACCACTTTGTTTCAAGAACGTGAAAAGTCAGAATAATAGTAGAGAAAATGATTTATTTCAGCTTTTATTTCTTTCATCACATTCCCAGTGTATCAGAAGTTTACATAAACTCAATTAGTATTTGGTAGCATTGCCTTTAAATTGATTAACTTGGGTCAAACGTTTCAGGTAGCCTTCCACAAGCTTCCCACAATAAGTTGGGTGAATTTTGGCCCATTCCTGACAGAGCTGGTGTAACTGAGTCAGGTTTGTAGGCCTCCTTGCTCACACACACGTTCAGTTCTGCCCACAAATTTTCTATACGATTGAGGTCAGGGCTTTGAGATGGCCACTCCAATACCTTGACTTTGTTGTCACATAAGCCGTTTTGCCACAACTTTGGAAGTATGCTCGGGGTCATTGTCCATTTGGAAGACCTTCAATATATCCACATAATTGTCCTTCCTCATGATGCTATTTATTTTGTGAAGTGCACCAGTCCCTTCTGCAGCAAAGCACCCCCACAACATGATGCTGCCACCCCCGTGCTTTACAGTTGGGATGGTGTTCTTCGCTTGCAAGTCTCCCCCTTTTTCCTCCAAACATAACGATGGTCATTATGGCCAAACAGTTCTATTTTTGTTTCATCAGACGAGAGGACATTTCTCCAAAAGTACGATCTTTGTCCCCATGGGCAGTTGCAAACCGTAGTCTGGCTTTTTTATGGCGGTTTTGGAGTAGTGGCTTCTTCCTTGCTGAGCGGCCTTTCAGGTTATGTCGATATAGGACTCGTTTTACTGTGGATATAGATACTTTTGTACCTGTTTCCTCCAGCATCTTCACAAGGTCCTTTGCTGTTGTTCTGGCATTGAAAAGTACGTTCATCTCTAGGAGACAGAATGCGTCTCCTTCCTGAGCGGTATGACAGCTGTGTGGTCCCATGGTGTTTATACTTGCGTACTATTGTTTGTACAGACAAACGTGGTACCTTCAGGCGTTTGGAAATTGCTCCCAAGGATGTACCAGACTTGTGGAGGTCGACAATTTTTTTTCTGAGGTCTTGGCTGATTTCTTTTGATTTTCCCATGATGTCAAGCAAAGAGGCACTGAGTTTGAAGGTAGGCCTTGAAATGCATCCACAGGTACACCTCCAATTGACTCAAATGATGTCAATTAGCCTATCAGAAGCTTCTAAAGCCATGACATAATTTTATGGAATTGTCCATGCTGTTTAAAGGCACAGTCAACTTAGTGTATGTAAACTTCTGACCCACTGGAATTGTGATACAGTGAATTATGAGTGAAATAATCTGTCTGTAAACAATTGTTGGAAAAATTAATTGTGTCATGCACAAAGTAGATGTCCTAACTGACTTGCCAAAACTATAGTTTGTTAACAAGAAATTTGTGGAGTGGTTGAAAATCGAATTTTAATGACAACCTAAGCGAATGTAAACTTCCGACTTCAACTGTATAGATAGAGATAGAGAGGATAGATCTAGATAGATAGAGGTAGAGAGGATAGATCTAGATAGATAGAGATAGAGAGAATAGATCTAGATAGATAGAGGTAGAGAGGATAGATCTAGATAGATAGAGGTAGAGAGAATAGATCTAGATAGATAGAGATAGAGAGGATAGATCTAGATAGATAGAGATAGAGAGGATAGATCTAGATAGATAGAGGTAGAGAGGATAGATATACAGAGGTAGAGAGGATAGATATACAGGGATAGAGAGGATAGATATACGGGGTAGAGAGGATAGATATACAGGGGTAGAGAGGATAGATATACAGGGGTAGAGAGGATAGATATACAGAGGTAAATCTAATTTTAATGACAACCTAAGCGAATGTAAGCTTCCGACTTCAACTGTATATATAGAGATAGAGAGTATAGATCTAGATAGATAGAGGTAGAGAGAATAGATCTAGACAGATAGAGGTAGAGAGGATATATCTAGATAGATAGAGGTAGAGAGAATAGATCTAGATAGATAGAGGTAGAGAGGATATATCTAGATAGATAGAGGTAGAGAGAATAGATCTAGATAGATAGAGAGAGAGGATATATCTAGATAGATAGAGGTAGAGAGAATAGATCTAGATAGATAGAGGTAGAGAGGATAGATCTAGACAGATAGAGAGGATAGATCTAGATAGATAGAGATAGAGAGGATAGATCTAGATAGATAGATCTAGATAGATAGAGGTAGAGAGGATATATCTAGATAGATAGAGGTAGAGAGGATAGATCTAGATATATAGAGGTAGAGAGGATATATATATATTGAGAGAGAGGTAGAGAGGATAGATATAGATATACAGAGGTAGAGAGGATAGATATACAGAGGTAGAGAGGATAGATATACACTACCGGTCAACAGATCTAGAAAGGATAAATAGTGGTAGACAGGATAAATATAGCACTAGAAAGGATGGATATAGAGGTAGAGAGGATAGAAATAAAGGTAGAGAGGATAGATATTTGAAGAGAGGATAAATATAGATCTAGAGAGACTAGATATATCGCTAGATGGGATAAGTATAGTGGTAGAGAGGATATATATATATATATATAGAGGATAAATATAGGGCTACAGAGGACAGATAGAGCTAGAGAGGATTTATATAGATGTAGAGAGGACAGATATTGGTAGAGCTAGAGAGGATAGATATAGAGCTAGAAAGGATAGATACAGAGCTAGAAAGGATAGATATTGGTAGAGGTAGAAAGGATAAATATAGACCTAGAGAGGAAAGATAGAGAGGATGGATAGAGAGGTAGAGAGGATGGATAGAGAGGTAGAGAGGATGGATAGAGAGGTAGAGAGGATGGACAGAGAGGTAGAGAGGATGGACAGAGAGGTAGAGAGGATGGACAGAGAGGTAGATAGGATGGACAGAGGTAGAGAGGATGGACAGAGGTAGAGAGGATGGACAGAGAGGTAGAGAGGATGGACAGAGAGGTAGAGAGGATGGATAGAGAGGTAGAGAGGATGGACAGAGAGGTAGAGAGGATGGACAGAGAGGTAGAGAGGATGGACAGAGAGGTAGAGAGGATGGACAGAGAGGTAGAGAGGATGGATAGAGAGGTAGAGAGGATGGACAGAGAGGTAGAGAGGATGGAGCAGCAGTACCTGATGTGAGGACACAGTCCACGTCTCTGCTGTCCAGTAGACTGTTGTAGAACTCCTCTCGGACTGCCTCCAGTTTCTTATCGAAGCACGGGGCCACCACCATGTGGTACAGCTTGTCTGGGCTCAGCTTCTACAAGCACACAGAGAAAACACTGTTCACCTGACAGCTTGTCTGGGCTCAGCTTCTTCAAGCACACAGAGAAAACACTGTTCACCTGACAGCTTGTCTGGGCTCAGCTTCTACAAACACACAGAGAAAACACTGTTCACCTGTTGTGTGAGGTGATATAACACTGTTATAACACATGAGTAGTGTGGGATCAATCAGTATTCACCTGTTGTGTGAGGTGATATAACACTGTTATAACACATGAGTAGTGTGGGATCAATCAGTATTCACCTGTTGTGTGAGGTGATATAACACTGTTATAACACATGAGTAGTGTGGGACCAATCAGTATTCACTTGTTGTGTGAGGTGATATAACACTGTTATAACACATGAGTAGTGTGGGCTCAATCAGTATTCACATGTTATAATGAGTTTCACTGAATCATATTGAATGAGTTGTTATAACACATGAAAGTGTTGACCTGTTGTTTGGTGAAGTAGTCTTTAACCAGACAGCCCATGATCTGTTGAGGAGACCTGGCCGTACAGATGTGAGGAGTGACCAGACTACCCAGGACACGCTCAGCGTACCGGATCCACCCTGGGAGAAATAGAAAACATGATAAAGCCTTCTGAAATTCATTTGAGTCCTAAAGCTCATGTTCTTCTAAGGGGTTAATTAAGGTCAGAGGAAAATATAGAGCAAGACAAAAACAGACAAAATGTGAAACTGAGGATGAGTGCAAGAGTGAGCGAATGAGAGAGCAGGAAAGGAAGAGTGACTCCCTTCCTGCAGGTCCTATCTCCAGGGAGCGGCATCAGGCTGACTCGGTCTCCCTTCTTTCTGTCTCTGTGTGTCTCCCTTCTTTCTGTCTCTGTGTCTTTCCCTCCTCTGTCTCTCTCTCCCTCCATCCATCCATCCATCCATCCATCCATCCATCCATCCATCGCAGCTCTGTCTCTCCATCCCAGCTCTCTCTCCCTCCCAGCTCTCTCTCTCCCTCCCTCACACCCAGCTGTCTCTCTCTCTCCCTCCCTTCCTCCCTCCCTCTCTCTCCCTCCCAGCTCTCTCTCTCCCTCCCACCTCTCTCTCTCCCCCTCATCCCTCCCAGCTCTGTCTCTCTCCCTCCCTCCCAGCTCTCTCTCTCCCTCCCAGCTCTCTCTCTCTCTCCCTCCCTCCCTCCCAGCTCTCCCTCTCCATCCATCCCAGCTCTCTCTCCCTCCCAGCTCTCTCTCTCCCTCCCTCCCTCCCTCCCTCCCAGCTCTCTCTCCCTTCATCCCTCCCAGCTCTCTCTCTCTCCCTCCCAGCTCTCTCTCCCTCCCAGGTCTCTCTCTCCCCCTCCATCCCTCCCACCTCTCTCTCTCCCTCCCTCCCTCCCTCCCAGCTCTCTCTCTCTCCCTCCCTCCCAGCTCTCCCTCTCCATCCATCCCAGCTCTCCCTCCCTCCCTCCCTCCCAGCTCTCTCTCCCTCCATCCCTCCCAGCTCTCTCTCTCCCTCCCAGCTCTCTCTCCCTCCCAGCTCTCTCTCTCTCTCTCCCTCCGTCCCTCCCAGCTCTCTCCCTCCCTCCCAGCTCGCTCTCTCTCTCCCTTTCTCTCTCCCTCCCTCCCAGCACTCTCTCTCTCCCTCCCTCTCTCCCAGCTCTCTCTCTCCCTCCATCCCTCCCAGCTATGTCTCTCCCGCTATCCCTCCCAGCCCTGTCTCTCTCTCTCCCTCCCTCCCAGATCTCTCTTTCTCTCTCCCTCCCTCCCAGCTCTCTCTCTCCCTCCATCCCTCCCAGCTCTCTCTCTCTCTCCCTCCCTCCCTCCCTCCCTCCCAGCTCTCTCTCTCCCGCCATCCCTCCCAGCTCTGTCTCTCTCTCTCCCTCCCTCCCAGCTCTCTCTCCCTCCCTCCCTCCCTCCCTCCCAGCTTTCTCTCTCTCCCTCCATCACTCACAGCTCTCTCTCCCTCCATCCCTCCCAGCTCTCTCGCCCTCCCTCCCAGCTCTCTCTCTCCCTCCATCCCTCCCAACTCTGTCCCTCCCTCCCTCCAACCTCTCCCTCCCTTCCTCCCTCCCAGCTCTCTCCCTCCCTCCCAGCTTTCTCTCTCCCTCCCTCCATCCCTCTCAGCTCTCTCCCTCCCTCCCAGCTCTGTTTCTCCCTCCCAGCTCTGTCTCTCTCACACCCTCACAGCTCGGTCTCCCTCCCTCCCAGCTCTCTCTCCCTCCAAGCTCTCCCTCTCTCTGCCTCCCAGATCTCTCTCTCTCCCTCCCAGGTCTGTCTCTCTCTCTCCCTCCCTCCCTCCCTCCCAGCTCTGCCTCTCTCCCTCCCTCCCAGCTCTGTCTCTCTCCCTTCATCCCTCCCAGCTCTCTCTCTCTCTCCCTCCCTCCCAGCTCTCTCTCTCTCTCTCCCTCCCTTCCAGCTCTCTCCCTCCCTCCATCCCTCCCTGCATCCCTCCCTCCATCTCTCCCAGCTCTGTCTCTCTCTCCCTCCCAGTTCTCTCTCTCAGCTCTCTCTCTCTCTCTCTCTCCATTCCTCCCTCCCAGCTCTCTCTCCCTCTTTCCCCAATCTCTCTCTCGCACCCTCCCTCCTTCCCTCACAGCCCAATCTCTTTCTCCCTCCCTCCGTCTCGCTCCCTCCCTCCCAGCCCAGTCTCTCTCGCTCGCTCCCTCCCTCCCAGCTCTCTCTCTCCCCAATCTCTCTCTCTCGCACCCTCCCTCCCTCACAGCCCAATCTCTCCCTCCCTCCGTCTCACTCACTCCCTCCCTCCCTCACAGCCCAATCTCTCCCTCCGTCTCACTCACTCCCTCCCTCCCAGCCCAGTCTCTCTCGTTCCCTCCCTCCCTCCCAGCCCAATCTCTCTTTCTTGTTTCTTCCCAGCCCAATAGCTCTCTCTCTTTCTCGCTCCCTTCCAGCCCAATCTCTCCCTCCCTCCCTCCCTCCCTCCCTCACAACCCAATCTCTCTTGCTCCCTCCCTCCCAGCCCAGTCTCTCTCTTTCTCTCTCTCTCTCGCTCCCTTCCAGCCCAATCTCTCTCGCTCCCTCTCTCCCAGTCCAATCTCTCGCTCTCGCTCCCTCCCAGCCCAGTCTCCCTCCCTCCCATTCCCTCCCTCCCTCCCTCCCAGTCCAATATCTCTCTCTCGCTCCCTCCCAGCCCAATCTCTCCCTCCCTCCCTCCCTCGCTCCCTCCCTCCCAGCCCAATCTCTCGCTCGCTCCCTCCCTACCAGCTCAATCTCCCGCTCCCTCCCTCCTAGCTCAGTCTCTCCTTCCCTTCTGTCTCTCCTTCTGTAGCTCTCCCTCTCCCTCCCGTCTCGGTCTCTCTCCCTCCTGTCTCGGTCTCTCTCCCTCCCGTCTCGGCCTATATTAAATCTCCCATTCCTCAACAACACAAAAAAATATATATATATATGTTGCGCAGCAACTCACTGCCCTCCTGAAGACAAATAATGTATATGAAACACTTCAGTCTGGTTTTAGACGCCATCATAGCACTGAGACTGCACTGGTAAATTACATTTTAATGGCGTCAGACCAAGGCTCTGTCCTCATGCTCCTAGACCTTAGTGCAGCTTTTGACACCATCAATCACCACATTCTTTTGGAGAGATTGGAAACCCTAATTGGTCTACACAGACAAGTTCTTTCCTGGTTTAGATCTTATCTGTCGGAAAAATATCAGTTTGTCTCCTGTGGATAGCTTACTAGTGCTCTTCCATGCCGTCCCTAGGAGTGGGTTGAGTCACTGATGTGATCTTCCTGTCCGTATATGCGCCCCCTCGGGTTTGTGCGGTGGAGGAGATCTTCGTGGACTATACACAGCCTTGTCTCAGCCTAGTAAGCTGGTGGTCTGTTGATATCCCTCTAGTGGTGTGGAGGCTGTGCTTTGGCAAAGTGGGTGGGGTTAAATCCTGACTGGTTGGCCCTGTTCGGGCGCATCGTCAGACACAGTGTCGTCGTCTCCCCCCCACACCTGTCTCAGTCTTCAGTATCTATGTGTCAGGGGGCTAGGGTCAGTCTGTAATATCTGGTGTAATTCTCCCGTCTTATCTGGTGTCCTGTGTGAATTTAAGAATGCTTCCTCTAATTCTCTCCTTCAGGAGGACCTGAGCCCTAGGACCATGCCTCAGGACTACCTGGCCTGATGACTCCTGGCTGTCCCCAACCCACCTGGTTATGCTGCTGCTCCAGTTTCAACTGTCTGCCTGCGGCTATGGAACCCTGACCTGTTCACCAGACGTGCTACCTTGTCCCGGACCTGCTGTTTTCGACTCTCTCTCTACCGCACCTGCTGTCTCGACCTCTGAATGCTCGGCTATGAAAAGCCAACTGACATTTACTCCTAAGGTGCTAACCTGTTGCACCCTCTACAACAACTGTGATGATGATGATGATGATTATTATTATTATTATTTGACCCAGCTGGTCATCTATGAACATTTGAACATCTTGTCCATGTTCTGTTATAATCTCCACCCGGCACAGCCAAAAGAGGACTGAACAAACTCTCAGAGCCTGGTTCCTCTCTAGGTTTCTTCCTAGGTTCCTGCCTTTCTATGGAGTTTCTCCTAGCCACCGTGCTTCTACATCTGCATTGCCTGCTGTTTGGGGTTTTAGGCTGTGTTTCTGTACAGCACTTTGACATTTGCTGATTTGATTAATACCCTGTAGCTTAAAGCTGCAATATATCACTTTTTGGGTAACCTGATAATTTTCACATAGAAATGTGAGTTATAGACCTGTCATTCTCATTGAAAGCAAGTCTAAGAAGCGATAGATCTGTTCTTAGCGCACTATTACTATGCTTCCTGTTATTAAGTTTCATTTTTGCCTTTCGGTTTTGTACACCGGCTACAAAGGGCTGAATACACTATATTTTTTGTTATGGAAATTATATTTCACAGCGGTTTAGATGGTACAATGACTCCCTACACTGTAAATATGTAAAGGTGTAAATATTACCTGGACAGGAGGAGGTGAACATGGGTAGGGCCTGGTTATCATGGTACCTCTGGACAAATTCTCTCTGGCTCTCCAGAATACTGAAGCCTGCAGCTAGAGTGGTATCAAACACATACTGCACTCCTACAGAGGGAAGCAGGGTGGGAGAGGGGGGCGAGGGAGGGGAAGACAATGATTCATCTGGTAGATGCCTATGAATGTACCGCACACATATATTTCACACACACACACACACTGTGTTGTACTAAGTCAGACGCACACAGAATCTCTCACTTACCACACACACACACACATTTGTTTTACTATACTTGTGAGGATTTTTGGGGACCAACAATTGATACTCATTCAAAATGCTATTTTCCCTAACCCCTAATGTTTAGTCCTAAAATGGGGGCCTTGGTAATAATGCCTAACTTGCGCTAGTGGGAATTTATCGCCCTCCCTCTGCCTCAACATGTGCTCTTAGTCGATTATCTGACATCCTTTCAAACTACGCTAAATCTGAATTCTGAATTCTAAATCTAAATCTGAATTCTGGGTGATCTAAATCTGAATTGGTTGATGCCAGCTTATGATAGATAGGCTGACAGATTTTGCTCAATGCAGATATCTAACTCAACCAACCCGTCCCAACTTTAAAAACACCCTGAAAAATACCCGTAGCTTAAAGATGTTTTAAATATTATTTTGACAAACGACCCTCATGAGTATACGGCCAATGGAATTGTTGCTAATGAGTTCAGTGACCACTGTCCCGTTTCCTGCATAAGAGATGCAAAGCTACCTAAATCTCGCCCTCGCATTATTACAAAGAGAAATGACAGGAATTTGAATGAGCAACAATTCCTGTCTGAGAATGGGGGGGTGTCAGATATCTGACTCGGATCAGGCCCTAAATTGTTTAACTAACTTGGGCAACTCTATTGCAGATAAGCATGCACCGTTCAAGAAACTAAAAGATAGAGATACTTCCTGGTTCACACATGAAACTGCCAGAGAAACTTCAGAAGAAACATTAAGCTTGGGCTCAGAATGACTGATTCTACATTTGACTGGCAGTCCTTCAGATGCTTGAGACATATTGAGGTCTATCCCTGGTTAGTAAAGCAACAACTTCTTCAACTGTGCATCTGAGAACGGTGGGAATCCAGCTGCCTCCTAGAAGGTAGTCAAATCTCTGAAACAAAACTCCACACCCTCATTACCCCAGCAGGTTATGACAGACTCTGGTCCCATAACAGATAAGATGAACATTTGTGGTGCATTTAATAACCACTCTACCTCTTCGGGCTACCTATTTGATGAAATATATTTTGAAAACTCTGATTCCAGTAGAGGGAGTCCTTTACTCACTTGGAGCTAGGTTGCAGAGAACGATACATACCCAGATACACATTGTTCATTTGATGTCTATGATGTACTAAGTGCCTTATTGAAGATGGATGTAAAACAATCCACTGGGGCTGACTCACATGATCCCTTTCTGCTGGAGCTTTCTCCCCCAGTTATCATTAACACACACACACACACACACACACACACACACACACACACACACACACACACACACACACACACACACACACACACACACACACACACACCAATGCAACTACAGGGTTTGTCTCTGGAAATGCCAGTGGAAATCTAGCACAGAGACATAGATACACACTCCCTTACCGAGGCTCTTGAGGAAGCCACAGAGTTTGCGTGTGGCCTCAGGAATGTCCAGACCGAACTTGACAGCGAAGAAAGGCAGAGACTGAGAACACACTGACACCACCAGGACCTGGTGTTTGGACACGTCACACTTCTGTAATAGTACATAGAGAGAGAGACACGTCACACTTCTGTAATAGTACATAGAGAGAGAGAGAGACACACGTCACACTTCTGTAGTAGTACATAGAGGGAGAGAGACACGTCACACTTCTGTAGTAGTACATAGAGGGAGAGAGACACGTCACACTTCTGTAGTAGTACATAGAGGGAGAGAGACACGTCACACTTCTGTAATAGTACATAGAGAGAGAGAGAGACACGTCACACTTCTGTAGTAGTACATAGAGAGAGAGAGACACGTCACACTTCTGTAATAGTACATAGAGAGAGAGAGAGAGACACGTCACACTTCTGTAATAGTACATAGAGAGAGAGACACGTCACACTTCTGTAATAGTACATAGAGAGAGAGAGAGACACGTCACACTTCTGTAATAGTACATAGAGAGAGAGACACGTCACACTTCTGTAATAGTACATAGAGAGAGAGAGACACGTCACACTTCTGTAATAGTACATAGAGAGAGAGAGACACGTCACACTTCTGTAATAGTACATAGAGGGAGAGAGAGAGAGAGACATGTC